>NC_056745.1:975258732-975533732 GCF_019279795.1 Protopterus annectens
GCCCAGGTAGACTGGCATTGGTCAAAGCTCTAGGGAGAGTTTCCAGTTGGCACCAAAAGGAAGTAAAATTCTTCCTGTATCATTACACAAACAGGTATAGGGAAAGACTTAAGGGTGCCCTGAGTGGGGAATGTAAACAAAATGCGACTCAAATTGACCTGGCTGATGAACTGAGCTATCAAACTTGAGGGAGTAATAGTAGCACAGCTAAGAGAAGGCAACCATGAACTCTTGCACAATGGGAGACCAAAATTCAGACTGAATGTCTGGAGTCCTTTGGTAAGTACCTCTACCTTCCCTATCACTGTTGTACATCCTTCTTATAAGTTGGCTGTCTTTCTATGTTGTTCTAGTTCTTTTCTCAACTGTTTGCTGTGTAAATTAGTATACATTCCAGCCTTTTACTACTGTTTCATGCAGTGGCTGCTTATACAGGTTGTATTACAATTATATCGAATTTAGTATATATATATTTTTTCTTTTGAGCTGGTTATTATTGTACCCCATATTTTCCTATAATGTATTCCTATGAATACTTATACACATAGCATTATAGAAATCTGTGGATTATCATTCATACTATACCCATTTGTCATATCACTGCTGGCCAGCAGGCTTAATGTCATTTAGAGGGAATTGGATGGGTGGTCTGCTGTAGAGATAAAAGATGTGAGTGGGCTTATTCTTAGGGAATACTCTTCAGGATTTGACCCATACCATTGGGCCTGCTGACAGCCCTGTAACTGCATCAGGGCATTTATATACCCTGTCAGCATGTTGCTCTTTTTGTTATGGTCTGGTAAAGCCTCTACAGTGCTAGCAATGCTCTTTCTTTCCTAATGTGGGATGAGATTGAAAGCAACAGGTGCATGAACCACATGATGCTGGAGCACATGTTCACTGGCCCACAACCTGCTAAGTGTTGGTCTTTTCATTCTCCACCTTTTAATTCATATTTCACATTTTTAGAATTTGTATTATACTTAATGTGTGCTTTCTTCACATTTTGCCTCCCAGAACAACGCAGATCACCTCTGCTGCACTACCACTTCTGCCAAGTTTAAGACCAAGCCCAGTGCCTCTTGACCTGGGATTACTTTGTCTGGGAGAAAAAGAGGCAACTCGCCAGTAACTAGCCTGGAATGTGCATTGCTTCTTGAGCAGTTGCAGGCTGTCAAGGAGACTGTTATGGCAATGGAGAGAGAGATGTGGTGGGGCCCATATCACCATGTTCTGTGGGAGATTCAAGACCCAATGAACTGGCAGGCTTGCTGTCCAATAACAACAATGGGGAATGTCGATCCTCACACCTGTGAGCATGAGTCAGCTGACTAGTTTGAGTAATTTTGGGCTTGTGCTTATCCCAGTATCTCCCTTCTATTCCCCATCATCTCCATACCCAACATATTGTGCCATAACTGCCCATTTCACATTGGGACATATACTCCCCAATCACTAGTTATCCTTCCAATGTTTGTTTGTCTGTATGTATGTCATCTCCTCCCTTTGTGAACTTTCCCAATTGTGAATTCATGCATCCCTCCTTCCCTGTCTGTCTTATTATTTTTTTTTCATCTTAACCCTTATAACCTCCTGAATTAGCATCATTACATTTCCTTCCCCTTTATCCTGCTATTTCTTCTTTCATATATTGTAGAACAAATGGTCTATCTTCACCAAAAATAAATAAATAAATAAATAAATAAATAAACAAATAAATAAATAAAAGAAACCCCTTCCTCATTTACTTCCTCCTACTCATTCTCCTATATTGTCTTTCTGTTTTTCCCTTGCCTTCTCTTCCCTAGCCCTTCTTCCTACTTTCTTATCCACACCCTTTCTACCCATATAAAATAAATAGATTGGTACTCCTTAATGGACATCTTCATATTAAGAATACTGGTACAGTGGATATACCTGCATAGCACTGAAGCTATTGCAAAGTATGTGCAACATCTCACAGCAAAGTCTTGCAATATCTGCACAAGGCCGCACCTTTCTGTTTACTTAGTAAACCTACAAAGCTACAGCTGACTTTCACACGTGCATATCTTATGTAGATGTGCAAGAATTTGCTTGTGCACGTTCTTTGTCTTGCATAGTTTCAGTTCTGCACCATGTATTTGTTCTGAGTGGCATGCAGTCGAAAGCTTTGTTCGAGCACGCTGTATTTACATTCAATGGACTGCCATTACTTGCCAGTACTACTTCCACACGTGCAGCCTATGATTACAAGTATCATCTATAGTTTTACAATAATGCTGCAATATCATTACCTACAGTATTTAAATACACAAAGGTGATGGGTCAATGTTCTAGGTTATGAAAGAATTAAAACTGTTTTCTCGGTGGAGGTCTGTTTCCATTTTTTTTTTGTTTTATTTTACTATTGTAAAGTACATTTTCACAACATATTGATTTTGAAATTGTATGGCAATCACCCTTCTCTGTCATGTTTCACATTAGAACATGTTGTATTGTACATTGCCTTCAGAAAAACACACACACACACACACACACACACACACACACACACACACACACACACACACACACACACACAGAAGCATTTATTTGAAAGTAATAAAATAAACATTTTAATATGCAAAGATTTAATGCAAATGAATTGAAAAAATGTACCCATCATATGGAAAGATAAACTGCCTTGACTCAGTGCTTCTACTGTGACGTAATGCCCATTTCAGTGCTACTCTTTTAGGCAAGAGTTTAGGCAGTATTTTAGTATCAATAGTATTATTTATTGGGCTAAATTTCAAAAGTTTTGTTTAGCTTATTGCAGGACAAACAAGAAGACAGGATAGTTTATATCTAATTGTGAACAGAGCAAAATGTTTAGATATTCAGGCATCATCACAGGGATACAAATATAATGGAACAGCAGACACACTGCAACAATATCTAAAATACAGTATACAGCATGCAACCAAAAACACTGTAAGTGTATAACCAATGTGAAGGGAAGTTTTTATTAAACATAGTCTTCTGTAACAACAGCCCTCTTATCAGTAATGCAATTTCAGACCTTCTAGTCCATTGGAACATGGGAAATGGTGCAGGATGATGGGTTAGAATCTGGCCAATTTCACATCTGTGGAGTGGTGTTTTCATTGCTTAATATTTACAGAGGCTGGAACATGCACATAACTCTAAACTGCCTCATATTTTTGTTCTGTTCCTCAAAAGCTCTGTGGTTTTGTGGCAAATCATTGAGAAATAGTCACCAAATGATGACAGACATTTGAGTTTTAGACTTCATATCCTGTAGAAAATGTATGCTAATGCAAAATATGTTATTGTATCAATTTTCTAAGATTATAAGAGCAATATTTCAATGTCTCCCAAATTGTGGTCCTTTGTTCCCCCAATACTTTTATATTTATCAGAATTCTTATGCTAACAGGTTCAGAGGTATGGACATGCAGTTTGCTTGACTAGTGCTGAAACATGTACAGAGTCAGGACACTTGGGTCAGAATGGACTGTCAAATATATCTGTCATCTGCATACATGGGACGTGTGAAAGTGACCATGAGGACATATTCAATGACACATAAGTACAAACCAATGAACACTACAAGGAAGTTTCTATTTTTGGTGTGATGGATGTGCTAAAATATAAACTGACATGATAAAGTTCCTCACTGTAGCAACATTGTGTCAATGTTTCCTATTGTATTTTTGTTACATGCTGCACTGTTCTCAGCATCCCTCAGAGTGTCTGTCAGAAACATTCAGGCTGCACAGACAATGAAAACGATACTGTATTGCATGTCATGCTAATGATGCTCATTAGCTACAAAATATACTACTGCCACTCACAAATCTCAAAAGCTGTGGTAATGTGCATCATGAGTTATAAGGGACCAAGGACCACTGTTATTATAGGGCCTGGTCCAATATCGGGGATCTGTTGGCATAAATCATACAAAATAAACTACCAATTGCCTTCTGTTGGAAAGGATGTCAACTCAATATGCAAGTGTCCTGAGGCAAAGGGATGCTGTATGCATCGAGGCAGTAATATATATGTCTACCATTATGTTAAAGCATTTTGCATATCAATATATCAGATTCACATATCTCTTGTTTGTGTCCCTGTCTCTTCTCCTGTACACAGCAGTTATTATCCATAATGTCTGTATGAATCAGAATTTATAAAAACATAGAGCTTACTCTTAAGATCATGTTATTATTCAAATCATTCTGCCTCCTAATATTATGGGTATATTACTGTCCTCTGTCATATAACACGACAATTTCTTATTATCTATTTAAAGAAAAAAAGTTAAAATTTCCAATACAATATATAAGCTATAAATCAAAACATCTAAATGCCTTCCATATTTGTAATACATGTTATATAAAACATTCATAAGCTGAAACAGATATTAGCAATATTGTTTAATTTTGATGTATTATTACTTCCACAGGAGAATTATAAGAAAACAGATGTAACACATTCATATGAAATATAGCTATAGGCAGCATTACACACACACACACACACACACACACACACACACACACACACACACACACACACACACATATCTCTCTCTCTATATCTATCTATCTATCTATCTATCTATCTATCTATCTATCTATCTATCTATCTATATCACTATCTATCTATCTACATCTATCTATCCGTCTGCCTATTTATCTATAATGCTTACCAGTGAGAAAGGAATGCATGATATTGAAAAATAAAAATCTGCATACCGTGTATTTGCTGACCTAATGCTGAAAAATGGTACATTGCTTTAAATAATCTCTCATGAGTTCATTATATTTGCCAAAAGTTTTCATTACATTCTCCCTTTATGGTTAAGGTGGGTCTACACTAAAGACTTACTGCCTGCAGTGCCGAACATAAAATATGCTGGATAGCCTGGGTTTAACACAGTATGGCATTGCTTAGTTCATGTCTAATTAAAAAAATATATCTGACTTTTGATTCATAGGTTCAACCACTGAGGCTTTCTTAACGTTTATTTATTCTTTCACTGTTTTCATTAAGTGTGTGTTGACTGATTATCTGCTAGGAAACAACATTTGCTTGTACGTAAGTGTCATTGTTAATTACACAATAGTATTTTGGTAGGATGACAGTAAGCATGGAGTCACAACATACTGTTAAAGTTAATTGTATTTCCATTCTATTCAATGTAGTCTTTGCTACACTTTCTAATCCCTCTATTGTGTGCCAACGTCTGTAATGAAAAACAAATAGGAAGAATTAAAAAAAAAAAAAAACAGAGAGAGAGAGGGACTACTTAAGCCTTCTGAGCATTTTTTTCTAGTTGCAATATGCAATACATTACTAGTCACAAACATTCCTCTTTTTTTCACAGTAATCAGCATATTATCAACTCAGCTTGCACGGAAGGTTGGATCTTCTTTATACAGTATTTCAGCAGCTTATAAATATCATGGATATCCAAACCACAGAGTAGATATTACCCACTATTTCCATATTTAGAAAAGAAGGCAAAGGGGTTGAATTAAATGGTTCAAAAATTCAGCTGACACAGCCTTTGGTATTAACAAAGGACTAGATTTTAAGAAAACTTTTTTCATTCTGGAGCTTTTTGTAAAATATTTTACATATTAAGGCCTGAAACTCTCTTGGACGTGACTTCGATAGGAAATATATTTTAGGATAAAAATTCTATATTCACTCTATCTGCTGGTCGGCAATTTTAAGGTAATGCGTTTTTCACATAAAGAGTTTGCAAAAAACAGGGGGTTTTCTCTTTACAGACTTATGATACAGCATGTTTTTCAAAACACATTTATTGAAGAATTCAAAGAAAATTCTGGTAAGAAAAGTCCAAGCTGGGAGCAAACAAACACAGCTCTCTTGATATGAAATAAAATATTTTTTTAAAGTTGCTTCAGGTTTCAACTGTGTTATTTAAGAAGTTAACTTGTGACTGTTTCTGCCATTTCACACTGAGCTAATCGGAGGAAGGTGGAGGAAGGGCTCTGAGCTAACTAATATGTGATATATAACATTAAGTATCCTGTTTGTTGTTTATTTCTGAGTTATTTATAGCACTTTTATTTTACTCACTGTGTGTGAGGTATTAAGTAGAATTTTCTACAATTGTTAAGCATCTGGTTGGGTTTGTTTGTTCTGATTTTTGTTTCCCACCCTTCGTCCCTCTTGGTATCCTGTTTTTATACTTGGTGGCTTTGCAGTTGCCCACCCCTACTGTAAATTTGATCTGGGACACTCCTCCCAGTCTAGTGTCATTACCTCATTCTACCTATTCCAGGGAGGACATTTGAGAAGGCCAACCCAGTTAGCTTCTGCTCCTCCTTTCCACTTTACAAAAAAACAAATATATATATATATATATATATATATATATATATATTTTTTTTTTTTTCTAAGCTTGTTTCCTGCCTTTCCTATAAGTTGTCTAGTTCAGATACAAATCTGCTGTATCCAGGACTGTTTGTAAGCTTTTGAGCCCCCAAGCCTTTCTTTGTTGGAGGGAAGCCTTATAGCTTAATTATGTTTCTTAGAAGTAGCCAGTTTTCTAGTTTCAGTACTCAAATCTGTTTTTTTGAGATCAGCACTTGTTCAGAACTCATTGTAAGCACTAAATAAGCTACAAATTACTACAGAACTCAACTTTCCTCACTTGTCTAGAGGAAAACAGTTTTTAGTACTTAATAAATAAGCACTGATCCAGGCATGTCTAAGGGTCAGCTCCCAGTGTTTTCTCCTGTCTACCTGATGAATCTGGGCATCTTGGGGCAATGCAGCAATTGCCTCATGTACACAGACAACCCTCTCCTCCTACCACCCATCACTACAACCTGTGAGAGATGCACTTATATAACCAAACTGGAAGCAAAGCTCTCTTCACCCAAGAGGGGACTAGACAGTCAAGAGGAGAAGGTAAACACTTGCACCACACCACACTCTTCACATAGTCCCTCAAAACCTACACCACCAAAACACACACAGAGAAACACAAAACACGTACCTACATTTGTGGAGGCTCTCAAAAAAAATCTACCCAAGCAACATGGACCTCCAAAGCAGAAACGCAAGCAACCTCCACCCCCCAACACAACCCAAATGACACATAGCCCACAAACTTAGTGCGCCACTCAACCACAGCCCATAAGGCATAACAATGTACCCAACACTCTAGTCATAGGTGAGTTTATAGTCAGGCACACTGATGTTCCACTCACCAGGCTAAACAAGGAGAAAGTTACTGTCAGCTGTCTGTCAGGTGCCAGGATCCACCACATAATGCATGCACTCAGGTCACTCCACAGTAAGTACAAATATGACTCTGTCATTGCCCATGTTGGTGTGAATGACCTGAGATGCACCTCCCTGGACTACATGAAAAGAGACATGGAGGAGCTTTCTGATCTTGTAGCCCAGGCAGGTATGACCCTAGCCCTGAGTAGCATCCTTCCATCACCCAGAATGATACCACAGTACAAGGACAAAATGATTGACTTCAACAACTGGCTAAACTTCTGGTGTCATTCTAAGGGGATCCAGTATCTGTCTGCCTGGGATGACATGATCGATAATCCACGATGCTTTGCCAGAGATGGCCGGCACCTGTCACCCTTGGGATTCCGGATACTGGCTAAGGCTCTTTCAACTCCTATAGTACCTTTTTAGGCAAGATTCAAATGACAAATTCATCACCATAACAGGTACAAACAAGCAAAATCTGAGGGTAATGCTACTTAATGCTAGAAGTCTAAACCGCAAAATGCACTCACTCGAGGCACTCCTTAAAATGGAGAACATCGACATCTGTGCAGTGACAGAGACCTGGTTCAAGGCTCCAGAGAGCATCCCTGAATTAACAGGCTATAATTCATACCACACCTTTTGGCCACCTAGCCTGGACCGAAGCACTAAAGGCAGAGGCGTGTCCATATTCATTAAGGATATCCACACCTCCAGGCTAGTTGCTCAACATAATGCATCTGAGATTATCCAAATGCAACTAACTCTGGGTAAGACCGCAATGCAAATTGTAGCTTGCTACAGATCCCCCACCATGCCCCAGGATTCCCACTCCTCATTTCTTGATACACTGGAAAATATTAGGGTACAACCTAACACCCTAATAATGGGCAATTTCAACTACCCCACCATTAACTGGGAAAACTACTCATGTACCAACTCTTGTGCTCATGCTCAACATTTTCTGCAATTCATAAATTCCAATGCCTTGGATAACCTTATCCACACCCCCACCAGGGGCAGTAATATCCTAGACCTGGTCATTACCAACATGGGAAACCAGTGTTCCAAACCAGAGGTCAATTCCTCGTTGGTCAGATCTGACCATAGGCAAATCACCCTAGACTTCCACATCCAACCCCAACCCCATTAGGGAAACCACTGTAAAAAATTTCTCCAAAGCAAACTTCACGCTAATTAAGACAGAAGTGGCAAACTTCATGACACCCATGTTGACGGACAATAGAGATACGACTGCAGAATCCTATACAATTGCACTTTATAAGCACTTACACGAGTGCATGGATCATGCAATCCCTAACAGAACCAAGATGCTATGCTCCAAAAAAAGGAAGTCAATCTGGTGGTCCCCTGCTATAAACAAACTCTACAACAGAAGAAAGAAACTGTTGCAAAAAAGAGTAAAATCCCATGATTGGAGGAACTCCATGGTCAGCCTCAGTAAGAAGCTGAGATCCCTCATAAAATCCTCCAAAGCTAGTTACAAAAACAAAATCGCCACTGGTTCTAAAGACAACCACAAAGCATTCTATAGCTATGTCAAGAATCTCAATGGCAACACTCAGATCTGCTCTGAGTTACAGCACAATGGCAGTAAATATACAGAACCAACTGATATTGCCAAATCCTGGCAGATAGGTTCAGTGCTAACTTTACCCCTCTCTCATCACCTAAAGGGCCCATCTCTATACCGGAAGAATGCAAAGTACCTGTAATCACGGCTGCACAGGTAAAAAACACACTCTCCAAAGCCAAGAACACAGCATCCATGGGACCTGACAACATCCCAGACTGTGTTCTACATGAACTACAGAATGAACTGGCACCCCACCTAAGTACCATGATCAGTCCTAGTCTCACCTCAGGCTTTGTCCCCACTGAATGGCGCACAGCAACAGTTATCCCACTACACAAAGGGGGAACCACCACGGACCCTGGAAACTACTGCCCCATTAGCCTGATGAGCCTGGTCTGCAAGGGTATGGAGCGTATCATCATGGAACTTATAAATAAAGACAGTGGTAATCTCCAAACTCTGGACCCTACCCAGTTCGGGTTTGTAAAAGGCAGATCATGTCTCCTAAACCTGATAGACTTCTTTGAAGTGGTCACCAAAGCCATAGATGAGGGTAAGGTGATTCACACAGCCTATCTAGATCTTGCCAAGGCTTTTGACACCATCTCCCACTCTGGAATTATAGACAAACTCACTAAACTAGGTATAAATCCCTATGTCCCAAGAAGGGTTGCCAACTGTCTCACTGACAGAGCCCACAATGTAAAAGTAGCCGACTCTAAATCCAACTTCAGACCAGTGACAAGTGGAGTACCACAGGGTTCAGTCCTAGGTCCTCTCCTGTTTGGTATCTACTTCTCTAAAGTGCAGGCTAACAATGGTCTTTGGCTAACAAAGTTCACAGATGACTGCAAACTAGGAGCCATAATAAAAACTCCTAATGATGTGGACATCCTACAAAAGGGCCTCACTGAGAAAGATGCCTGGTGTCAAAGCCATGCCTCAAGCTCAATGCCAAAAAGTGTATTGTCATCCCTTTTGGTAAAAAATCTGTACCCATGAACAACCACATAGGCGGTAGTCTGCTTAACACCGAAAGTGTGATAAGAGACCTTGGGACACAGGTGGACAGTAGTCTCTCCTTTGATAATCACATTGCCACAGTAGTCAGGAAATCCTTCTACGTGGCACATCTCATCACAAAAGGTTTCTCATCCATGAAAAAAGAGGTCATTGTTCCCCTCGACTCATCACTCATTAGACCCATTATAGAGTACAATGCCCCTTTTGGTATGTACCTCACAAGACATCTACAACAACTGGAAAGGCCACAGAAATACCTCACAAAGAGGATTACCAGCCTCAAACAGATGCCCTATGCAGACTGCCTCAAAAAATTCCAGCTTTACTCTGTCGCATATCGCCTACTCAAAGGCGATCTCTGCCTAACATGCAAAGCTATGTCAAACCCAGAGCTGTTGGACATGCTCCACCTAAAGAAATTCCAATCCCTCCAAGCTATACACTCTAGGGACCTAAACCTTGTCACCACAATAAACAAAACATGCTGGAGGGATAGATTCCTGTCCCAGAGACTTCACATACTCTGGAACAAACTACCTATCTATATCAAACAAAGCTCCTCATTAGCACTCTTCAAGAAAAATCTTGATGATTGGATGGGAGATAGGAAATTCACCCCGGGGATCACTTCTGTGGCTCTGCTTGACAGGGGCACAGAAAAATAATTTTCTTGGGTGGCAAAGACCAGGGTACCGTTTGGCTAGGCTTATATAGGCCCTAGGGCCAATAGCCTAGTACCTACCTATGAACCTATGAACCTATAATTAAACTTTTATTCAGGTACAAACTAGTGAGTGCTTTCATGCCTCCTGGCACTTCTTCAGACAGGAGGCACAAAATCGCTCACTAGTTTGCACCTGAATAACAGTTTAATCTTTTATTTAATATCGAGAGAGCCATGTTTGTTTGCTCCCAACATGGACTTTTGTTACTGTTTTTTGCTTTTTTGGGAGAACTTCATCCCAAGCTGCTTTTGGATTTGTGTTTTGTAAAATTCTGGTAAGGCTGATAGAACCTGTGGAAGTCTGTATTTTGATTGAGGAATGAGGCAACCTCACCTTAGATAGTTGGCTTAAGGACACTGCAGTCTAGAATGGTACAAAAAAAATGCCCAATCCTTTCCTTGATTAATTAGTCAAAATCTTTCCAATTCTAGAATTAAGACTTTGTAGAAAATCATTTAAGCTCAATCCAAACACAGGTCTTTTGAAGAAAATCAGTCTCAGTACAAAATGAACAGCCTGTTAGAAACTTCAGTGAAATTGAGGTTGGGAAAAGTACTTCTTCCTTGAGCTGTGAATGTAAAGCATTGGTTTGACACAATATGATTAGTGATTAAGTGATTAAGAAGCTCATTGTTATAGAAGTGTATATATATATATATATATATATATATATATATATATTGGTGTTAGGCCAAGGAATGAAATATATCCGGAGTCTAGGCTATGAAGTATGGTTATACGGTGAACATTTCTGGATATTGGAATTCTGATGCAGTTCAAAAAAAGTCTACACCTGGAAGTACAGACTGAGAAATAATTATCTGAAATACATGCACTTTCATTTGCCACTTATGATTTAGGAACTGTGGTCTGCATAATATATGGTCCGGGGTATTCTTATTGCCAAACAGATCAGCATCCTATGAAACAGTTTGTATTCAATAGTCTATTGCCAAATTAATATTATTTATTTATTTACTTTTTGTAGAGCTGATAAAATCTGTGGCCTCTTTACATTTGAGATACTGCATGACTGGTTTGTTGTTAGTATGGATTTGTACAAATCTGTTCTGAATTTTTTTCTAGAGCTTCTGAGTTCACTGGCCATTGCTCTCATCTCTCTGGTGTTGGAATGAACATATAATTCCTGGACAGGCCAAGTAATGTCAAAAATGAGATTATCTTGGATAATATGATAAATTTATTGTCAGGAACAAAACACATTTTGGTGATACAAACTATATTCCTTTGCAAGGGTTGAGAAGTTATGCTTGTCAAAGGTATATGTTCTACATGGCAGGAAGAACGGAATTTCCACCTCCAGCCTACTGAAGTCAGTGATTTACAATCTATTGATGAGGGTATTGGGCTTGAGTAGGAACCACTAACAGGCTGTTACCTAGATGACAGAACATGGTCGTGCATGGTTAAAACTGGATCTAGATACTTTATTAATACCATGTGGCAATAGATAGCCAAACAGCAAAGTGGGGAACTGGAAATGAAAGTCAGATACCTGAAAGCATAGATATTTCTTGTGTGAAGGATGATTGGGAATATATTTCTTGGTAATTAAGAGTTCGCTTGTGGTACCAGATCCAGAACTGCAAGAATTATTGCTTTGCAGCATCAAAGAAGTAAAATAATTTCACCTTTTCATGGCAAGAAATCTATTGTTTTGAGTTTCCATCCAGTAAGTGTTCTACTAGCAACATTGCTGTATATACCTGTTGAGAAGAGATTAGTAGAATCTTTGGAGAAAAAGGAGTCCTTAAAAATTCGACCTACCAACTGTCATTCATGCATATCTATGATTACTTGTACAAATTAGGTCAATTATTCATAGACATGCATGGGTGGCTATAAGTAATTGCACAAATCAGTTCTCATCCATGTAGGTCTATGAATAATTGTACTTTGCAGCTATCATCCATACATGACTATAAATAATTGCACTTTTCAGTTCTCATCCATGCATGCCTATGAATATTACCAGCTACCAGATATCATCTATGCATGTCTATGAATATAGTTCCACCAACCAATGATATTCTTATCAACAAAACCCCAGAGTTGCAAGCAAACTTTGCTATAATCTCATAATTTGTCATATAGTTAGCATCTTCCTAATCAAGAAATGAATGCTAGACTCATAATAAACCAAACAGTAAGCAGCAAAATGACATTAACTTAAAAAGAAAACAGTATCAAGACATATTGTAGACCACCCTGATTCAATATCAGGGGAAAAACATGCAAAACAATAGAGCTACTTTATTAGTTTGAGGGTAGTTAGTGGCACAGTCCCATCTTGGTCCTGGTGGGTGTGCTGGAAGTGATGTCACCTTCTGTGGAATTTGTTCTCAGTGTCGTGAGCCTTAGTTCTAGTTCCCTGTGCTGTGGGTCACCTTTCTTAGGTTGTAGTGATGCAAATATTTAACAGCATAGGATAAAATATATATTACTAGTAAAATGAAAAAGTAAGAAGTAGTTGGAATTCATCTTAATTAATTTCATCTTCAGTCCCTTTATTATTTTCAGGCAGATCATCACTTTATGACAAATTTATGGCCACAGCGGTACAATATTTATAGAGCCAGAGGATGGATGTGCCAAGATACAGCACTACCCCTTGGGTGTGTCCCTGTTCTGGGGGACCACTGGGGGTTGGTTTTTGCCAAGTTAGTAGTAACCCCTTAAGTCAAGCAATCACAATTGATTTTGGTGCCAGAAGCTGTTGAGTGATGAAATCCATCTTATCATGAAAGAAACATTGTTTGTATATGTCTGTTCTACTTAAAAATATAAAAATGTAAAGATTAGAAAACAACTTAAAAGACTTTCATCTGTCTCAGACCATGGATAACCTAACTAAAATCCTAGTAAACTTTTGTTTATTTTAGCCTGTGGGTATCTACAGTCAAAAACGTGGATCTTGAGTGTAGTTAGTTACTCAAACATGCCAGGTGCTCAGCATTTTTTTTAAAGATAATTTTTACAAATTACTTGGTGGTAGAGATGACAGTATTAAGAGTAACTATGCTGCCATCCCAGAATATTACCTTCATTGGAGTAATAAATAGGAAAATAACAAGGGCATTCTGTACTGGTACCACAATATTTGAAACTGTTAATTGAGTGAAACAGAGTGTATTAGTTGAGCGATAGACTGAAATGAGTACAAGAGCACTGCATTGCCACCAAAGTATATGAAGGTGCTAACTGCATTAACTGAGTGAGAGTTTGGAATTAATGTGCATCTGCAGAGCTGTCTGCCCAGTATTAACCTAGATAAAATTTTAATAGAGATCAAGAGAATGGCAAACGTTCCATATCTGCAGTATATGAAATTGTCAGGTGGATGCATAAGAAAGGAAACGAATGTGTGAATTGTACTGCGATTTCAATATATATAAGAATATTGCGTGGAAACACGAGAGAGACAGAAAACACCAGTTATGTAGTATGCTGCCCACTATCTGCAAGAGTATTAGTGGGGATTGAGATAGAAGGGTCCGTAAGGGTGTATGGTACTTACTGCACAATATATCAAAAGGTGTGAAGAGAGAGAGAGTGTGTAAGAAGTTTAAGCTGTGATGTAAATGTGGTCTTTAGAAATTTAAACTGAGAGCAATGGTCAGGAATAAATGTTGATCTATGCATATTATGTTTCTAACAAAGTTTGCAATAGTGTTAGAAAAGGATGAAAAATAGGCTTCCTGTCAGAAGAACAAAGACGCATTATGTCAAATGCGTCTTCATCAAACTGTAAATGTCAAAAATGCAAAATGACAAAGCGGCTTTTAAGCAAATTCTTTCCCTGGGAAAAAAGTCACTTGGTCACTTCCATCACCTTGACGTTTTCATCACTGTAATGTGATCTCATAGCTGGTATATTTAAGTAGGGGGGATGTGGGGGGCACAGCCCCCCACTTAAAATAGTGTTTAGTGTGTTTTTTTTTTTGTTTTGGGAACAGCAAATATTTACCCTGGGAAAAAATTCACTGTTCTGGCTGCTCGCTCTTTTTTGTTTTCGTTATTTTGTGGTCAGTATAACAGCATTCGATCTTTTGATCATTCGCTGTTATAACATAGACCCGAAAAATATATGGGAGTGTAATACAGAAATATTATGTGTGTGTGTGTGTGTGTGTGTGTGTGTGTGTGTGTGTGTGTGTGTGTGTGTGTGTGTGTGTGTGTGTGTGTGTGTGTGTGTGTGTGTGTGTGTGTGTGTGTGTGTGTGTGTGTGTGTGTGTGTGTGTGTGTGTGTGTGTGTGTGTGTGTGTGTGTGTGTGTGTGTGTGTGTGTGTGTGTGTGTGTGTGTGTGTGTGTGTGTGTGTGTGTTGTGTTGACACCATTGTATAAGTATAACATAGGAGAGAAAAGAATAATCTGGAAGTATGTAATCTGTTCATATGACATTATGCAAATGGAACATAGGAACAATTCTAGGGAAGTGTTCACAAGAAAAATGACAGGGACAGCCACATATGCCTTTAACTACAGCACTTAAACGATCTTGACACCCTTTAAAGGTGCTTAAAAGTACCCAATTCTCAAATCAAGGGTCACACATGATAATCCTAGTGTCAATTTAAGCCTTTCCATCCAGTCATCAAGACTAGCATTAAAGGTAGCCAAAGTAGTAACTGGGCTGTTGTTCTCAGACAGTCAGTTAGCTATTACTGAAAATAACACAGTATGTGAGAGATGCAAATACACAACTTCTTTGGAGACAAAAGTCCTGCATACAAATGAGATTGTCAAGAATACCCACACTACATCCCTCACACATACTGTTCACCACTCATACAGAATGTCTTAGATTAAGACACTTAAAATAAAGTTTCCCAAATCTCAAAGACCTCCAAAGCCACCTAATGGCAACACTGTTCTTCAGTAATCACTAAAACACACACCAAAAGAAACACCAAACATTGCACACAAGCCTACACCCAATGGTACCATAAGATCAAAGCCCATAAGACAAGCATATGCTTTACCTAATATGTTTGTCATTGGGGACTCAATTGTGTGATACACAGGTACCCCACTCACCAAGAGAGACAATGAGAAGATAATGGTTAGTTGCCTACCTGGAGCCAGGATCCACAATATCATGCATACACTTTGCATCCCAGGTAGTAATATAATTCCATCACACTCCACATGGGTGTAATGACTTGAGACATATCTCAGTGGACTATATGAAAAGAGACATAATGGATCTCTTGGTATATGTGTCACAGACCTTGCATTGGGAAGCGTTCTACTTTCACCAATAATGATGCCACAATATAAACATAAAATGATTGATTTTAATACTTGGCATAATTTCTGGTATTGCTTCAGAGGGATCCAGTATCTGTCAACATGAGAGGACATGGTCAACAGACCATGCTCCTTTGGAAAAAATAGGTTGCATCTTCACCCCTAGACTTTTGGACATTGACTAAGATTTTATCCACCTCCTTACAGTCTTTTTTAGGCAATGGCAAAATGACAAACCTGGCATTATAGTGAAAAAGTCTCCAAGCAACCTTAAGGGCTACTGCTCAATGCTAGGAGCTTAAACAAAAAAACTTCAGACTCTTCATGCCTTCCTGACTCTGAAGAATGTAAATATGTGTGCAGTGATCGAGACTTGGATTAAAGTCATAGAAAGTATTCCAGCACTGCAAGGCTACAATGCCTTCCACACATTTATACCAGCAACAGCACAGACAGGGTCCAAATGTGGAGGTGTCTTGATCTATGTTAACAATAAACATACCTTCAGGTTGATTAAACAGGATAAAACCATGGAGCTCATCCACATGCGAGTCACCATAGATAAGGTCCCTCAACATATCATGGCTAGCTAAAGGTCACCATCTATGTCCCAGAGTCTCATAACTCTTACCTAAACTTACTAGAGGTACTAACCATCCTGTCAAACACCCTATTCATGGGTAACTTTAACTATGCCACTATAGACTGGGAAACTTACCCTGCCTCAGACTCACAGGCACAATGCTTCCTGGACTTTATTAACACAAAAATCCTAGAATAGATAGTGCACACTCCAATCAGAGGATCAAACATACCGGATCTGGTACTCACCAACATGGGAGAGCATTGTACCCCCCCATGCCATGTCCATGCTAGTGAAGTTGGATCACAAACATGTCTCCTTTGAAGTAAAAATCAACCCAGAAAGCCCAGCTAAATCAGTAACAGTTAGGAACTATTCTAAGGCAAATTACATCCTAAGTGGCAGTTTGTCAAAATTCAAGGTTCCCCTTTAACCCTGCGATCACAGCTGTCTAAGCAGAATTATTCACAGAGGCCCTACAAACATGTGAGAGACTGTTGTGCCTATCAGAGGTAAACCCAAAACAAATGCTAAAAACAACCCCCTCTGGTGAAATCCCCTATTAAACAGGGTATATAATAAAAGAAAAAAAAGTGCATGGCCACAATCAGAAAAACAACTCCCTTAAAGACAAGTGCTCTCTTATCCAACTAAACAAGAAACTAAGAGGTCTAATTAAGTACAATAAGACCACCTATGAGGTCAGGATAGCCTTCTGGCTAAGGACAATCACAAGGCCTTCTACAGTCATGTCCAGAACCTTATAGGTGATACACGGCTGTGAGCAAATGTACTGGCTGATACATTCAGCTCAAACTTCACCCCCCAGCTCCTCCAGGTGAAATCCCCTCCAAAATACTTCTCTAACTATTTGCGGGGACAATTTGCTGGAAGCAATCACTAAAGCCAAGAACACTGTGTCTCAAAGGATCTGTGGGTCCTGACAACATCCCCCATTGCTTCCTGAATAATCTAAAACATGACCTATAAGGACCACTTGATGAACTCTTCATTTACTGCCTGGAAACAAGCTACATTCCAAATGAATAGAGGACCACAACAGTCATTCCCTTCCACAAGGACGGGCCATCAATCAACACAGGAAACTAAAGACCCATCAGTCTGATAAGCCTGATATGCAAAACCATGGAATGAATTATCATGGAAATGATAAACAAGGACATTAGAAACCTTGGGACACTGGACCCACCCCAGTTTGGCTTTGTTAAGTGAAGGTCATGCCTACTTAACCTTATTGACTTTTTTGAGATGTTCCCTAAGACAATGGATAAGGGTAAAACAATGCATACTGTGTATCTTGACCTGGCCAAGTCACTGAATACAATACCCCATTCCGGCATTGTTGGAAAGCTCTCTGGGCTAGGCTTAAATCCCTACATAACTTACTGAATTGCTGTCTGGCTCACAGGCAGGACCCAAGAAGTCAGGATCAGTGACACCACTTCTACCAAGAGACCAGTCACCAGCAGACTATCACAGGGTTTTGTTCTGGGCCATTTCTTGTTTGGCATCTACTTCTGAGAAATCAAGGCTAACATTAAAGGTCTATGAGTCATCAAGTTCGCAGATGACTGTAAATTGGGAGTTATTATAGATTTCCGTCAAGACACCGACATTCTGCAAGAGGGATTAACACAGACAAATGACTGATGCCAAAGCCATGTTCTCAGACTCAATGCCAAAAACTATATTATGATACTTTTTGGGAAGCTGTCAACCCAAATTAATTACTCCATCGACAAAACATCCCTAAGAGTCAACACAGTAGTAAGGGATCTTGGAGCTTTGACCAACACATAGCAAAGATAGTAAGAAAATCATTCTATGTTGCCCATCTTATGGGTAGGGGTATGGTATCCAGGTCCCAAGAAGCTATCGTACCACTCTACTTGGCCCTTATCAGACCTGTTATTGAGTACAAGGCCTCTTTGGCAAGTCACTAACTAGACAATTGGAAAAGTTGGAACACCCACAAAGGTTTCTTTCCAGGAGAATTCAGGGCATGAATACATTGTCCTACACTGATCCCTTAAAAAATCTGTGTCTGTATTCCGTTTTCTACAGACTGATGAGAATGGATATTTGCCTGGCTTACAGGGCTTCTGCAGACCCAACCCTGATGGATCTGTTGCACATGTGCAAAACAAACAGCACCCAAAACACTAGATCTTGAGATCTGAACTTCACTTGTGACATAAACAGAATGTGCTGGAGAGACAAATATGTGTCTCAAAGGATCCCTGTGCTATGCAGTAGGTTCCCTATCCATGAAAAACTGAGTTCATTCTTAACCATATTCAAATGAAACCTTGCTAAGTGGATGGAAAATCATAAATTTACCTTCAGTCTGGCTGCCATGTCCTTTATGGAGAGAGGCTGTCAGTAAGAAAAGCATTATACTAAGTAACACCCAAATTGATACTTGGGATCCAAATGGGTATGGGGTACATTTCTAGCCAAGTAATAACCTATAAACATATGAGGCAGCACTTTGCTTGACCTGTAGTGATTACTTATTAGACAGGATAGGAATACACTGAGTTAGGAACCTATCTCTTGAGTGGTATTTGTAGAGTAAATTGGGCCTTCCATGGCTAGAAAAGAAAGATATAGGTCACATCAGCACAGCTAGTAGGCTATTCAGTAGGAGAGTTGAAATATTTAAGGCCTTCAATTGTTTTGGTTAAAAATCATTGTTACCTTCCAGTTTTGATATATGTTTGTATTTTTGCATATACCAAAGGGAAGTATATTGCATGATGGGTATGATAAATGATGTGGTAAGATGACTTCTATGGATCTTTACAATATTCCCTGGAAGTTAACTGAAATAGATAAAATGATTTCTTAATTACAGAGGAAACATGGTGATTGAATAGAAAAGAGTTGCTTAGGTAAGAACACAGGTCTCTTATGAGCATCTCTGTTTAAAGAGGAGTACCAGTTATATGAAGTGGTACTTCTCTTTAAACAGATATGCTCATAAAAGACCTGTGTTCTTACCTAAGGAGTACCAGTTATATGAAGTGAGATTTGCGGTGGTGCAGTGGTAGCGTTGTTGCCTCACAGCAAGAGGTTCTCCCATTCGATTCGTGGCTGGAGTGCGAGGAGTGCCTTCTGTGTGGAGTCTGCATGTCCTCCCCACAGTTGAGTGGTGTTCCGAAAGACATGCGTGAATGGGCGTGCCTTCGTTGAAGATTGGGCGTCGAGCTGGCAACTCGGCACCGTAAAAATCTACTGCCAATCATTAGCGGACCGGAGTTCCGCTGTGGCGACCCCTAACCAGGAAAAGCCTAAAGACAAACAACAACAACCAGTTATATGAAGTATAAGCAGCTTTTTTTGATAAGAGGGGTGAAGAGGTTTTTTTTTTTGCCAAACATTACTGTGCTGCACTTTTCTACACTTAGCTTGAGAGCATTTTCAGTACAGCAAGTGTGTGCATATTTCATCCCTTTTGTAGCAGTATATAACAGTGACCATTGTGTGGTCATTAGCAAACTTGGTCAGCCGCACTTCATGGGTATTGGCTTAACTGACAGCAAAGTAATTATCAAACTTTAAATGTCCCAGCACTGATCCTCACAGTATTCCGCTAGTTCCAATTTTTCATTTAGCGAGTAGCGGCAACTTCAGATACTTGTGATCTTTTGGATATACAGTTTACAATTTAGCAGACAACAGAATGGTTTACATTGTCTATCTAATAGACAGTAAAGTGAAAAAATTAAGAGGGCATTCTGTACTGGTAAAGAATAAATGTTGTGTGAGAAGAAGACGAGGAAGATAAGAGGACAGTGCTAAACTATTGCTGCAGCGTTTGAGACTACTATATAAGAATTAAATACAGAAATGAAAGGTCAGTGCAGTGTTGCAAATACATTTGACACTGAAAAGTAAAACTGAGAGAAAGGAGTAGCCAAGAGAGAGAGAGAGAGAGGAGGATAAATGAGGATATATTGTTTTTATATAAACTGTTCAAGGATGTTTGATGTCTGCGAGAAAGGTGATATTGAGGAAATTGCAGTGTTGCATGCACAGATTAAAAGAAGTACTGATTGAGAAAGAGCAAGTTAATAAAGTAAATCGAATGTAGGCTATTTATGAAGAAGTCTAGTATGATATGACTTATTTAGAGACTATAAGAGTGGAAGGAAAGTGGTTTGATTTTATGCCATAAGTGCACTATGGAAAATTTGTACAAACAGAAGAAAATAATTAAATTGTATCTCATAGTCAGATTTTGGGGTGACTGTTTTATATAAGGTGTATGGAGCAGTTTGAGGACAGAGAAATGAAGGCTGAGCCTTAAGAGTTCAAATGGAGGAGTGATTTTGTAAGTGTGCTTCAGACATGTTAAATAAACAAGATAACCACATTTTTTAAATATTCAGCTACTTTAATTATAAAATGGCAAGAAGAGAAAATTTCTGTAGTGTCCAAGATCAAACTCTGGTATTTCTACAGTCAGAATGCAGACAGGGATGACTAAACTCCACACAAAAAAGTTAAGCCATGGTACTCAGAGGACAAAAATTACAACAGCTCTCAGCAAATGCACAGCAATATTTCTGAATCAGATCATCCTTCAATATCCACGTACCAGAATTAGAGGCTACAACACCACTAAAAATGAAGGAGCAGGAAATGTACCAGATTCTCATTCATCTTGCCAGGTAGCACCAGACAAAGCCTATAGACTACTGTTTAGTGTTACTCCTGCAGGCTATCACTAAAATGACTGACCACCCATGCCTCAAGTTGAAACATAAGTGATTACACATTACAGTCCTTTCAATGCCCACCAATCAGGCAAGGGATAAACTCTGGAGAGTAAACCCTCTGATCTCAGAAGATGCCTATGCCCTGAAATGCATACATTCCAGTGCTAATAAGTACATTCTGAAATGCACCTTAACAGCACGCATGTCTTACCATTGTGGGAGTTATTCAAGTTTAAGATAATGGACATATGTAAGAGAGGGGAAATCAGTAATGCTAAATAAAGTAGATAGGAACATTGCACAACTGGAAAGCAGTGTGATGCAAGTCTTAAGGGAGGTATAAACAGCTTAACATCAAAGACTCAGAGAATGAAAAAATATAGAGCTTGCAAATGTGCTGAGGGAGAAAGCAGAACTGTATATTAAGAAAATAATGTTGTAAGCATGGGCCACAGAACACAGAATGACTACATTTCTAGCTTTCTGATAAAAAGAAAAATCCAGCCAAGCTAGACTTTCCACTGTGTGATTCCTTAAAGCCGCTTGTATTAGAGGTAACATGGGATATATGCAAATGACCCCTTAAGGACATCAGGTGTTTCAGCTATATGGCAGTTATTAATGCCCATGACTTTTTTACCTTTTTAAGACTGTTATGGAGAACTTCAGGCCAATAAAGCCAAACCCCCTAGCTGTGGACATGCATGTTTCAGCCTTCTTATGGCCTCGTTTGCACAGCATAAGTGGAAAGTTTGGCTAAAATTTGGAAACACAGGGTTGCATACCTCCCAACTGTACCAAATTACTCAGTTTCCACCAGCTTTTGGGTCCAAATAATGGAGTGCCGCAATTCCCGAATGGCACCCCTTCAGTTCCAATTTATTTACAGTTTGATTTTATTTTTCACGCTTTTGGAGATGACGTCATCACATGCGCAATGACGTCAGCTCCATAAGGGCTACCAGTGTGTTGGAATTGGGCTTAAGGGGCTCACGTCATGCACGCATTTCAAGCTGAGCGCTCATGTTCAAATGCTCTGCCAGCAGAAATGGCACTCTGGTTATTTTATTCTCTTCTTGGAAAGGATTTATGTCTTGGAAAGGATTTATGTTATTTTCATCTGGGAAAGGATTTATATTCAGACAATAGAAGGGCTGGCTGGCCAATGTGAGCGGGAATGGACATGAAGTAAGGAAACCTTTATTTTAAGGTGAAACAGAGAAACGTTTATTTATGTTCAGAAAGGGCATTGGGCAGTTATTTTAGAGTGGAACGGTGTGTGTGTGTGTGTGTGTGTGCGTGTGTGTGTGTGTGTGTGTGTGTGTGTGTGTGTGTGTGTGTGTGTGTGTGCACATTTATGCATGAATGAATATATGTATGTTATATGAGGGAGGGACTTTTGCACATAAATTAACTAGAAGCTGCCTGATTTGGCTAGGAATGCCATACTTTTAGTATTGCCTTCAAATAACTTGGTATATTCTAAACCAAACTGTATAGTTTAAGACTCAAATGCCTGCAAAGCAAATTAAAATGCTGCTAAAATAATTCACCATTTGCTTCTGTCCAGAGGCTACAGTAGTCATTGTCAAGCATGTCCTAATTTGATTGTTGGATTATGGTACCCACCTTTTATTTTTGGCAGTGCTTTACCATAAACTCTTATTCATAAATCATACTCAGTATGCTTCTAATCTTCGGCAGACTGAGGATTTTGTTAACCCATAGGCAGAGCAATGCAAAACTGCATGACACTGGACAGAGTAAGATGAAATATCATAAATGAAAGGCCTGATCTAAAACTTGAACCCCTCGTCTTTAAATGTGTAAGCCTTGATTACTTTTCTCTCTTACAGGCAGTTTTATAGTTATGTATGTACAATAGGCTTGTTCTTCTTATTAAACCTGTGAAATATGCTTTTCAAACAATATATGAGTCTGTTTGGGGCCATATCCTTTTCTATTTGAGGGTACTCTGTGTGAAGCATCTTCCCAGAGAGCAAAGTGACCTGAAAGGATTTATGACCAATTTGAAAAGCTACCTTATTATGATGGTCAGATGATGTGAGAGAGTGAATTTCACAGAATTTCCTTCATTTTACAGTCATATTATTTCACATGCCAGAACTACATTCTGCTGATTTATGAGAAATGGGTATGAATTTAGGTATGCAGCCATAGGTTTATGATGTGTTTGCTTTCCTATTTGCAAATAATCACTCATAGCTGAAAGGTGTCATACTGTTGGATTCATGGCTATATTAAGTTTCATCTTGACAGTGGAGTTTTATAGCTACTGCCTTACTTATTTTGCTTTCTGTTTACCAGAATTAGAAATAACTAACCCTAGTTGACACATGCAGAAATGCATTTGTACTTTGTCACCTTGCTTAGCTACTTATATAGTTTTTATCTGTCAATGTATTTTATAGGTTTATGTTTTACAGCACACTTGCCTGCACAGCTCTTTATAACAGTAAATGTGTCACTTAAAATCTGTTACTGCAGTTCATACATTTGTATTACAAGCCCTCAAAGAGTTTCAGTATCTAGCTGCTGACTTCCCAAGGCCTCTGGCTAACAAATAACCTGCAAGGAATTTCCCCTTCAGATTTCTGGGGACATGCACACTCCTAAAAAAATACTCTCCACCAAGGAATTGCACAAAAATATGACCTGATCTCTTTAGTTAACTCATAAATGTAATATGGAAATACATGTTATTGTCTGTTGCCCCTAGCAACAACAGAAAATATATTTATGTTAGGCAATACTAGTTTATTTATGCCTCATATTTTTGATTTGTTCCTCCTAAAATCTGCGCTTTTCAGGATTTTTGTGTCAAATAACTGCAGGGTTGAACTCATTAAATAATGACAGGCATTTGAATTTCAGACTTCATGTTCTTCAGAAAATAAATGGTAACACAAAACCTTTTATTCTAGCAATTGTCTAAGTTTATAAGATCAGTATTTGAAATTTGCCCCTATTTTGGAGCTGTATTCCCCCATTATAGTCTTTGTCCAGGTTTTTTGTGCTAAGAGTTGAGACCTATGGTGAGACGTAAGAACTGCATTTACTAAATGATAGATATTTAAGTTTCAATCTTCCTACCTTTCAGGAAACTGCTGATTTGGCATAGTGATATGTTGCTGGGACTGTAGTGCACAGAGTCCTGGGTTCAAGACTTGCCAGTAAAATGCATGGTGGTAACACATTTTATTCTAGCAACTTTCCAAAATTATACAAGCAATGTTTAAAATGTGCCCCTGTTTTTTGGCCTTTTGTCCCCCCCCCCCAAATAAAAACTGAAATTGAAAATAAGTGTGAGAAGCTGTGCAAGATGCCTATGGCTTACACTACTGTCATTCTATTTATAGTGTGATTGTGGAAGTAGACATTTATGATGGAAATGTTCTGAATTGGGCAGGTTTGTCATTATTGGTTCATGCATTTTGTTTCATTGCCTACAGCCTACTGGAAAAATGTTAAAACAATAAATTTTAAAATGTGCTCTGTCTAACAAGTGTGCTGTATTATACAAGGAATATAATTAGTAAAGTCAGAAAGGTGTATCAAAGAACACATGTAAGTCTCTTGTTTTGTGTGCATGGGGGCAATGATTAGAAAACAGCCTAAAGGTAATCTTTATCCACCACTGGCTAGATGCATTTTCTTCGGATGTGGTGTGGGTTTCAATGCTGTTTCAATGCATGTAAGTTTGAAGGGAAGATAAGTTTTAATGCCAAGTCTATTTTCATTGTAAGACAGTGTTGCTTTGTTTAGCAGATGTCTGTTAGTGTTTGTGCATGTAAAATTAAAATCCAAATAATCATTGTAGAAGTAAAGAAGTATGCACACATTAGTGTTATGGTAAATGGGGCAAAATAGCCAGGTAATGGGACATTGGAATGGCTGCAGGGGGAAGCTGGTGCCATATTTTGGTTGTCTGTTCTTCAGTTTGCATTTGAAAGTTGGCATCGCACAATTCCATCACAGTTGCCAGGGTTACGTAATTATGTATGCAAATTTTATGTTAATCAGTGTACAAATTTGTACCTATTTTTCATTGGCTTTGTCCAGATTTTTGATGTTTCATGTTGAGGTATGCAGGGTTGTTTTACCCACCTGATGTCTATAAGCACCAGGGTGTCTGAAAATATCCAACTAACAAACTAAAACAATGAATAACAAGGTCCCACAGAGAAACCAGTCAGTAAAATGTAAAAGAAAACTCTAGCCAAGCTAGACTTTCCACTGTGTGATTCCTTAAAACCTCTTGCATTAGAGGTAACATGGGATATATACAAATGACCCCTTAAAGGTGTCAGTTGTTTCAGCTATATTGTAGTTCTGAATGTCCATGATATTTTTACTTTTTAAAGACCCTTACGGACAAATTCAGGCCAATAAAGCCAAACCCCACTAGATTGGACATGTATGTTTCAGGCACCATTACAATGACCTGAAAAGGTCCAAGCAGGAACAACTCAAAGAGTGGCTGCATGAGTTTAGGACTGCTGACATCCCACATTTGTGTAGTATACAGATAAAGATAAATTATCTACAAAGCTGGAGATAGCTACGACCGGTATGTATAATGTTCTTTTCTATTTCTCTCACCTTTATTTTACAGCTGCTCAGGAGATTTTAGCAAACAGGGAGGCCCATGCTGAATACCTATAATGAATGAGAGAAGCAAGGGGTATGTGTGCACCACAAAATTAATTATTTTATTAGAAGTACTGTACTTCTATATATTAGTAGCAAATTAAGCATGCATATTTTAACTTGTAAGTCAAAAATGCATGCTTGAGCTCAAGGTAATTGTAGGAGCTAATTGTAATAGTGTAGTCAGGTGATGTGGAGTCAAATCCCACAAGTAACAAATATGTAGTTGATATTAATTTCAACAAAATTGGTGTAAATGCCATACTGTTAATTTATTTTTTTAAAAATATGTGCAATATATGCATATTGCAAGGATTATTTGGAACAATTCGCAGTCCTATTTTTTATTTTTAAAAAGTATAGTTAACATCAATGTAAAATTACATTTGTATTGTAGTAATTTATTTTATGTGACATATGATGGTTCTAATTATGTATATATTTTTTCCTCTTACCCACCCCTTACATTCTTTTTTATTTTTATATGTGTGATCACAAAGTCCTGATGCCATAATTGTCTGACAATTGATGAAATGATTTCCAGCACAGTGAAGGAGGCTCTTCTACTATGCATTTATAGCAAATTAACCATGCCTGCCTGCTACCCCTCCAATGACTGCCACACTGATGCCCAACACATCTGGGACACAACCTAGCAGTACTGCCTCTACAGCCTCTGCACTATGTGGGCCCTCAACATCAGGTAACATTACCCTAACAGCTGGTGCAGTGGTACCCTTCAGGAATATTGGTGGAAGTGGGGATTTTGTCACCTGACAGGAGCTGTCAGGCATGGCGCATGAGCTTGTAGAAGTAACTATTGATGCATATCTCAGCTGTATGTAGAAGATGCTCACTGGAATGCTGACAAAACAAAAATGTCAAGCACTCAAACATAAAGCTGAGGAAGGGGACAGTGATGACAGTTCTGAGGGTGAGGACTTAATTTCTCACTGTCTCCATGCTTGATGGGCATGGGCCTTCGATGTCCCCTCCCTATCTCCAATCTGTTGCAGAAAAAGGTAAGTCCCAAGACTGGAAAAACTCCCTTGTTAGCTTCAACAAAAAGGTGAGCTCCCTCATCAAAACTTATAAAGTCAGCTATGAAGGCAGAATTGTGACAGACACTAAAAACAAAAACAAAGCCTTCTATAGTTATATCAAAAATCTCCACGGCAATATCCAGGTTTGCTCTGAGTTACTGCACAATGGTACCTCCTATACTGAGCCAACAGATATTGCCAACATACTGACTGACAGATTCAGTGACAACTTTACCCCTCTCCCCTAAAAACACCAATCACAATACTGGAGAAATGCCAGGCACCCAGCATTACTACAGCACAGGTTAAAGCTTCATTGTCCAAGGCCAAGAATACAGCTTCCATGGGACCCGACAATATCCCTGGATGTGTTCTACATGAACTACAAAGTAAACTGGCACCACATCTGTGTGCCCTGTTCAATCACAGCCTCTCCAGAGGCTTTTTCCCTACCGAATGGCACACTGCTACAGTCATCCCTCTCCATAAAGGGGGAGCGACTACAGACCCTGGGAATTATCGCCCCATTAGTCTGATGAGTCTGATATGTAAGGCTATGGAGTGCATCATCATGGACCTAATTAACAAGTATAGAGGGAATCTCCAAACTCTAGATCCCATGCAATTTGGTTTTGTGAAAGGTAGATCATGCCTGCTCAACCTGGTTGACTTCTTTGAGTAAGTCACAAGAGCTGTGGATGAGAGAAACATAGTTCATATAGCCTACTTCGATCTGGCCAAGGCCTTTGATATCATTCCCCACTCAGGAATTATTGATAAACTCACCAAACTAGGCATCAACCCCTATATTACTAGGTGGGTTGAAAATTGGCTCACAGATAGAACCCACAGTGTGAAAGTAGCAGACTCCAAGTCAGACTGCTGACCAGTCATGAGTGGAGTCCCACAGGGATCAGTCCTGGGTACTCTCCTGTTTGGCAGCTACTTCTCAGAAGTCCAGGCCAACACAGAGGGACTCTGCCTGACCAAGTTCACAAATGACTGCAAGCTGGAAGCCATTATTAACTCCCCAAGTGATGTAGGCATCCTACAGAAAGGCCTCACTGAGACCAATGACTGGTGTCGAAACCATAACCTTAAGCTTAATGCCAAAAAATGCGTTGTCATCCCCTTTGGGAAAAACTCAGTTTCCACTAATTACCACATTGATGGGAGTCCACTGACTACTGAAGGCATTTTAAGACATCTGGGGACACAGGTTGACAGTAACCTCTCCTTCGACCACCACATTGCCACTGTGGTCAGAAAGTCCTTCTATGTGGCACATCTCATTACCAAGGGTTTTGCATCCAAGAAGAACGAGGTCATCGTCTCTCTCTACTCTTCCCTCATTAGGCCAATCATCGAATATTATGCCCAATTTGGCATGTACCTTATTAGACACATGCAACAGCTGGAAAGGCCACAAAAGTACCTCATGAAGAGGATCCTAGGCCTTAAACACATGTTGTACATGGGCAGGCTCAAAAAACTCCAGCTATTCTCTGTCTCATATCATCTACTAAGAGGTGGTCTCTGTTTGACCTACAAAGCCATGTCTGACCCAGCTCTGTTAGAAATGCTACATCTAAAGAAATCCCAATGCCTCCACACCACAAGCTCCAGAGACTTCAACCTCATTACCACAATCAACAGAACATGCTGGAAAGACAGGTTCTTAACAAAGGGACTGCCCATGCTTTGGAATAGACTTCCCATACATGTCAACCAGAGCACCTCACTGGCCCTCTTCAAGAGAAATCTTGATGAATGGATGGGAAATAGAAAGTTCATCCCTGGGGTCACTCCAGTGGTTCTACTTGATAGAGGCACTGGGAACTAACATTGGGCGGCACAATGCCACGGCACTTCTATGAGCTAGGCTTGTAAAGGCTCCAGGGCCATTAGGCTAGTACACACCTATGAATCTATGAACCTATGTGTGTGTTTGTGTGCGTGTGTGTGTGTGTGTGTGTGTGTGTGTGTGTGTGTGTGTGTGTGTGTGTGTGTGTGTGTGTGTGTGTGTGTGTCACTGTAAGGATGTAATTTACATAACATTTTGATAAACAGGTGCATATGTCTCACTTTTGCAACATGCATTCCTGATTTCTGTAGCTCGAGAAGCTGTCTTTTAAAGTATACCAACACATTGGAACCACAGCAGAAAGAACAAATTCCACACTTTGCACACCACTGTCCTAACAGGATATGTTCTCTATATCAAATAATGATTATGTCATCATCTATAAAGACCAGTATGACAAGGCAAAAGCATACTTCTGGGATGTAATAATTATTGACTACTGTATTCTGCAGATGTATACAAAATAGTTAGGTGTGGGTTAACTTACCACAACATGCACATTATGTGTTATTTGAGTAACTTAACTATCCTAGCTTTATATTCTAACTTTTTATATTCTAATTGCACAAACCACTTTATTTTTAAGGTTGTAATTCAATAATGTACCAAGATTTTTACATTGTTCACTCAACTGTCTACTGCAAGTCTTGCATGGTTATGCAATAGCCATATAACCAATATATATATATATATATATATATATATATATATATATATATATATATATATATATATATTTAGCCAATATAACAGCCGACATTTTATCTGTAAACCTAAATATTAATAGCCATTCCACTATCACCATTGTAGCAATTTACATTCCACCAGTTGATAACATCCCCCTACTGGAAAATATGCTTGCGCATATCTCCCAACACATCCCAAATTAAACTATCATTCTTGGAGATCTCAACATTAACTGGCTATCTCTCAACTCTCAAAACTCCTCACAACACCTTAATCTCTATGGCTTTACTCAACTCATCTCTGATCCCACTTATTTCAATAATTCCCATACAGCCTCATCTCTCTTTGACTGGATTCTTGTCTCACACCCTTCCAAATACCATAACCCTGAAACACTACCAAATTCCCTAAGTGATCGGTGCCCAATAAAAATAGTCAGATACACATCCCATCAAACTAAACCTCAAAGGTTTATCAAACACTGAAAACTAACAAACATTAATCCTGAAACTCTCAAACCTTTATTATCAAAAGTGAACTGGAATCCCTTAAAACTACTCCCCTTGGATGAAGCTATCCACTTTTTTAACTCCACTTTCCTTAGTATTTTAAATTCTCTGGCACCCCTTAGAACAGTCTTTATAAAGTCTAACATATCCCCATGGCTGACCGTAAACACTCGTGCACTTCTAAAAAAAAAAAGACAAAGCATGGAAAATATGGACTAAAACTAAACATCAACCAGACCTCCAGAAATATAAAGAGCTTAGAAATCTTACCAAAAGTCATGAGGTGCTCTTAAAAATGGAGAACATTGATATCTGTGCAGTAACTGAGACCTGGTACAAGGCATCAAAGAGCACCCCTGCAATACCAGGCTACAACTCTTACCACACTTTTCGGCCACCAAACCAAGGCCGAAACACTAAAGATGGAGGACTGTCCATATTCACCAAGGATATACACACCTCCAGGCTAGTTGCCCAGCACAATGCATCTGAAATTCTCTAGGTGCAACTAACACTAGGTAAGACTGAAATCCAAATTGTAGCTTGCTACAGATCCCCCACCATGCCCCAAGATTCTCACTAGACCTTTCTAAACATACTGGAAAATATTAAGATACAACCAAACACCCTAATATTGGGTGATTTCAACTATCCTGCCATTAACTGGGAAAACTATTGGGATACTAACACCTTTTCCCAACGGTTCTTGGAATTCATAAATTCCAATGCTATGAATCAACTAATCCATTGTTCCACCAGGGGCTCCAAAATCCTAGACCTGGCCATTATTTATTTATTTATTTTATTTTATTTGCAGTTTGTTTACCAGGATAGTCCATTGGGCCACAAGGAGCCCGTTTTCAATGGAGTCCTGGGGAGAAAAGCTCCAGAAATACAAGTGTTAACAAATTACAGAATACAAAAACATATGAGTTACAAAACATGTGAGATAATTAAAAGAAAAAAAAAGAAAATACAGAGTTACAAAGTTGAAAGAGTTAGCATTTGGAGAAAGTAAATTAATACAAATCTTATTAAAAACTATTTACATCAGCAACTCAGCAGATTGTACAGTATTCAGTTTTGCAAGGTTTTTACTATGAGTTATGTCAAGTGGATAAGATAAAAACATAGATTGAGGGTAGTTGAGGTGGCTATGTGGGGTGGGAACAGGAGCATTCCCATTGTGAAGTTAGATGTGTATGAAGGAGTGTTTTAAAGACAGAGAGACTTTTGGTTGTACAGAGGAGGGGTGGGAGAGAGTTCCAGTGTCGAGCAAGAGAGAAGGATAGAAGATATGCTCCCATTACCAACAAGGGAGATAGATGCTCCACACCAGTGGTCACCTCCTCATTGTTCAGGTCTGACCATAAGCTAATCACCCTTGACATCCACATCCCACCCCCATCCCCCAGTAAGTAAACCTCCATAAAAAACTTCTCCCAAGCCAATTTCATGCTACTCAAGTCAGAAGTGACAAACTTCATGACAGCCATGTAGATGGGAGCTGAAAGTTCGACTGCTGAATCCTTCATGAAGGCACTGTATGACCACATCCACTCAAGCATGAATCATGCCATCCCAAATAGAAATAAGATACTTTCCTCCAAAAAAAAGGAAGCCAATCTGGTGGTCCCCTGCCATAAACAAACTATACAACAGAAGGAAGAAACTGTTGCAGAAAAGAGGAAAATCCTAGGATGCAAAAAAACACCCTTACCAGCCTCAGTCAGAAGCTGATATCCCTCATAAAATCCTCCAAAGCTAGTTACGAAAATAAAATTGCCAAAGATTCCAAAGACAACCACAAGGCATTCTATAGTTATGTCAAGAATCTAAATGGCAAGGCTCAGATCTGGTCTGAGCTACAACAGAATGGCATTAAATATACTGATCCCAAGGATATTGCCAATATCCTGGCAGACTGATTTAGTGCCAACTTCACCCCCCCTCTCACCCCCCTAAAAGGCCTATCTCAGTACCAAAAGATTGCCATATACCGGTAATCATGGCCGTACAGGTAGAAACCGCACTCTCCAAAGCTAAGAATACAGCTTCCATGGGACCAGATGATATCCTGGGGTGTGTACTACATGAACTACAAAATGAACTGGCACCTCACCTAAGTGTCATGTTTAATCATAGCCTCACCTCAGGCTTCATCCCTGCTGAGTGGCACACAACTACAGTTATCCCACTCCACAAGGGGGGATCCACCTTGGATCCCGGGAACTACCATCCCATCAGTCTGATGAGCCTGATCTCCAAGGGCATGGAATGCATTATCATGGAACTTATAAACAAAGACATTGGCAACCTTCAAACACTGGACCCCACCCAGTTTGGGTTTGTGAAGTGCCGTTCCTGTCTCCTGAACCTGATTGACTTCTTCAAATCAGTCTCCAAAGCTGTGGACGAGGGTAAGGCAGTCCACACAGCCTATCTGGACCTCGCCAAGGCCTTTGACACCATCCTGTACTCTAGTATCATAGATAAACATACTAAGCTGGGCATAAATCCCTAAGTCATTCGATGGGTTGCCAACTGGCTTACTGACAGAACCCAGACAGTAAAAGTAGCCGACCCTAAATCCAGCTCCAGACAAGTGACAAAGGGAGTACCTCAGTGTTCAGTCCTGGGACTGCTCTTGTTTGGCATCTACTTCTCTGAAGTGCAGCCCAACACTAAGGGACTCTGGCTAACAAAGTTTGCAGATGACTGCAAACTGGGAGCCATTATTGAATCCCCAAATGATGTGGATATTCTAGAAAAGGGCCTTACAGAAACAGATGCTTGGTGCCAGAGCCATGGCCTCAAGCTTAATGCCAAGAAATGTATAGTTATCCCCTTTGGGGAAAACATGTACCCATGAATTACCACATAGGTGGCAGTACACTAAACACTGAAAGTGTAATGAGAGACTTGGGGACACAGGTGGACAGTGGTCTCACCTTTGATAACCATATCACAACAACAATCAGGAAATCCTTCTATGTGGCACACCTCATCACTAAGGGATTTTCATCCAGAAAAAATGAGGTCATTGTCCCACTGTACTCATCCCTCATTCGACCCATTATAGAGTACAATGCCCCATTTAGTATGTACCTCTCAAGACATCTCCAACAGCTGGAAAGGCTGCAGAAATGCTTCACTTAAAGAATCACAGGCCTAATGCAGATGACTTATACTGACCATCTAAAGAAACTCCAGCTATACTCTTGTCGCATATCGCCTATTCAGAGGCAATCTCTGCTTAACATACAAGGCCATGTCAAACCCTGACATGCTCCACATAAAGATATTCCAATTCCTAAGAGCCACATGCTCCAGGGATCTAAACCTTGTCATCAAAATTAACAAAATATGCTGAAGGGATAGGTTCCTGACCCAGAGACTCCCCATACTCTGGAATAGACTGCCCATACATGTCAAGCAGAGTGCCTCCTTGGCCCTCTTCAAAAGGAACCTTGACGATTGGATGGGAGATAGGAAATTCATCTGGGAATCACGTCAGTCATCCTGCTAGACAGGGGTCCAAGGAAGTAAATATTGTGGGAAGAAATATCCAGGGAATTGTTATGGCTAGGCTTGTATAGGCCCTAGGGCTAATAGCCTAGTACCAACTTATGAACCTATGAACATAAATAAAGATAAGAAAAACTTCTACCTTTAAATCAAACCCTAAAAAGTTCTGGCACTCTGTAAATCAAATACTATACCCAGGTGCACTAGTCTCCCCTAACCTTCATCCTGACAAAACACATGAGGAAACTGCCTCCATATTCAACAACTACATTACCGACTCAATATCCAAATTACTAAATCAAGACACAAACCATCCCACCAACAATAATAGACCTAATAGCTCATACTCTTCCATCAATAGTAACCCTATCACTACCTTCTCCCTCAAACCTGTCTCCACTAACTATATTCAAACTCTACTATCTAAATTAAAACCTTGCTCCACATCTGTAGACAACATTCCCTCCCTATTCCTTCAGGCTGCTGCTGAAGTTTTTGCTTTCCCAGTTTCTACTCTAATAAACTGCTCTATCATGGAATCCACATTTCCTTCCATCTGGAAGCAATTTTATACCCTTCCAATACACAAAGGAGGAAACTCCATAGATATAACTAATTTTAGACCCATAACCATACTCTCACCACTCTCCAAAATTCTGGAAAAATGTATACACAATCAAGTCTTACACTATCTTCTGCAAGACAATCTACTCACACCTACCCAACATGTCTTTCTTCCCATGCACGGCACTACTACAGCTCTCCTGTCTTTCCTAAACTCTGTATCACTAGCTAGAGACAGTAACAAACGTATTTCCTGTCTCTTCATTGACTTCTCTAAAGCCTTTGATACAGTGTCTCATAAACTCATTCTCCTTAAACTAACAAACTTACACTTCTCTCCATCCACCATATCTTGGTTTAACAGCTCTCTCTGATAGACTCCAGTCAAATGGCTCTCAACTTTCTCCCCTCTTCTTCCTGTTAAAACGGGTATTCCACAAGGCTCCATCCTTGGCCACTTCCTTTTTAACATCTTTACCAACCTTCTCTACTCTTCCTGTCCTGGATCCTCACTAATACAATATGCAGATGATTCTGTACTTATCACTATTGCCGAATCACCAACTCAACTAAAATCACACACACAGTCCTATTTTAACTCTGTAGAAAACTGGCTATCTGAAAATCAATGTATCCTTAATCCAAAGAAAACCAAATTACTACTCTTTCTCCCTAAAAACCTTAACCACATAAAGTCTTCCTTCTCCATATTGTCACAAAATAATACTCAAATACAGGTGGACACCAGTACAAAACTCTTAGGTGTTACTATTGATGATAGACTAACCTTAGATTTATACGTCAATAATTGTATCCGAAAAATGCATCTCAGGCTAGGTATGCTCTATAGAAACAAAAATATCTTACCAAAACAGAAAAACTAACCCTTTCAAATGCCTATCTTGTACCCACTTTAATCTATATCTCCCAAATTCTTACCAGCCTCAACACTAGACTACTAAACAAGTTAGAAACAACTTATAACAGGATTGCCAGATTTGCTGCCTAAAATTCTTACAAGTCCCATCACTGTCTCTCACTAAAATAACTAAATTGGCTAGAATTACCTTACCTGCTTCAGTATAATCAGTTTCAAATTATTCACTCCATTCTCTACAAACCCTCTTTCTGTCCAACTATCTCATCTCTAATCTCTCATTACCTACCCACAAAATTACTCTGCAGTTCTGAACAAGACCTACTAAAAATCTACAAACCAAGGACCACAATGGGTCACCTAGTCTATAGCTTTAACCCTTTCAAGGTCTGGAATAGCCTACCACTAGATATAAGATCCCTTGAACATCGCAATCAATTCAAAACCGCTACAAAAAAAACACCTTCATGAAAAATGGACCTGCCAATGTAATTATCCCCTGTAAACACTCCCCTATAACATTCTTCTTCCCCTTTCTCTTCCTTTCCTTCAATAAACAAAAGTACTACTTTATCTTCTCCTCTTGCTACATCACTGTACAAACATAACTAGTAAAATATTTCAGCTATGTGACTATTATGTATATAATATGTAATTATGAATGTATCTCTCTGATGAATGCATTTCTATATGTATTTCACTTGCCACAGTGTAATGTATGACATTGTAATGCAGTAATGTGTGGTAATGATCAATGTATTCTATATGTATTCAATATGCAAAATTTCTATTTTTTGTTGGAACTTTTCTCCTCGGGCCTCTGCTGAAAACGGGCAGTTGTAGCCCAGTCAGACAAACCCGGTCAATAAATATAAAATAAATAAATAAAATAAATAAATGTAAAATGAAAACCACACCCAAAGCTGAAGGTAGCTGGAATAAATGCTGCCAATCCAAATGAATAAAATCCAAAAGCTTTTATTGTAAATAAGTGAGCGCTTTCACAATGATCAACATTGCTTCATCAGACCTATTGGCAGCATTTATTCCAGCTACCTTCAGCTTTGGGTGTGGTTTTCATTTTACTTTACTTGTGTCTACCTCACTTTGGGTGTGTTTGAAATAAATAAATGTACTGATAATGTTGATCAATTCTATTGTATGCATTGTATAATTGATTGTAGAGCTTTTCTCCCAAGGCATCCACTGAAAATGGGCTCACCGGGGCCCAGTGGACCATCCCGGTAAATGGAAATTAATAAATAAATAAAATAAATAAATGTGTGTGTAAGTGTGGGTGCATAGCCAGAAGAGCATGAGTCTGTATCCTACTGTCAGCAATCCAGTCCCATAGAGAACAAATATTTTGACAGTCATGCATGCCTACACATCCATTTCATACAGGACTCCCAACATCTTCTCCCAAACATACAATGATATCATCCACTATAAATTGTCCAACAACAGTGCTAAAGTCAGACTTGTGCCATGGCACTTGCATTAAGTACTGTAATCTCTAGCTTGAGGGGTTAGTTGAGTAGAGGTTCACATCTCACTGTAGTCAACTGTTTTGTGTGTGTGTGTGTGTGTGTGTGTGTGTGTGTGTGTGTGTGTGTGTGTGTGTGTGTGTGTGTGTGTGTGTGGTTAGAAGAGTATGAGTCTGTATCTTACTGTCACCAATCCAGTCTCATGGAGAACAAATATTTTGATAGCCATACATGCCTACACATCCATTTCATACAGGTCTCCCAACATTTTCTCCCAAGCATACAATGATGATATCATCCACTATAAATTCTTCAACAACAGTGCAAAAGTCAGACTTTTGCCATACCACATGCATTAAGAATTGTATTCTTTAGCTTGTATGACTAGTGAGATAGGGGGTTCCAATCTCACTGCAGTCAACTCATGTTTGCGTTGTGTAGTTAGAAGAGCACAAATCTATATTCAAAGGTTCATAGGTTCACAGGTAGGTACTAGGCTATCAGCCCGAGGGCTTATGTAAGCCTAGCCAACAAGGTTCCCTGGCTTACGCCACCCAAGAAAGTTATTTTCCTGTGCCACTGTCGAGCAGAGACACAGAAGTTATCCTGGGGGTGTATTTCCTATTTCCCATCCATTCATCTAGATTTTTCTTGAAGAGTGCTAATGAAGAACTTTGCTTGACATAGATGGGTAGCCTGTTCCAGAGTATGGGAAGTCTCTAGGATAGGAATCTATCCCTCCAGCATGTCCTGTTTATTGTGGTGACAAGGTTTAGGTCCCTAGAGCATGTAGCACAGAGGGATTGGGATTTCTTTAGGTGTAGCATGTCCAACAGCTCTGGGTTTGACATAGCTTTATATGTTAGGCAGAGATCACCTCAGAGTAGGCGATATGCTATGGAGTAAAGCTTGAGTTCTTTGAGACGATCAGTGTAGGGCATCTGTTTGAGGCCAGTAATCCTCATTGTGAGGTACTTCTCTGGCCTTTCCAGCTTCTGCAGATGTCTTGTGAGGTACATTCCAAAAGGGGTGTTGTACTCTATAATGGGTCTAATGAGTGTCATGTAGAGGGGAAAAATGACCTCTTTTTTCCTAGATGAGAACCCTTTTATGATGAGGTGTGCCACATAGAAGGACTTTATGACTACTGTGGCAATGTGACTATCAAAGGACAGACTAATGTCCACCTGGGTCCCAAGGTCTCATCACACATTCAGTGTTAAGTAGACTGCTGTCTATGTAGTAGTTCATGGGTGCAGAGTTTTTACCAAAGGGGATGACAATGCACTTTTGGCCATGGCTCTGACACCAGGCATCTGTCTCAGCAAGACCCTTCTGTAGGATTTCCACATCATTTGCGGACTCGACTATGGCTCCTAGTTTGAAGTCACCTGCGAACTTCATTAGCCAGAGGCCTTCTGTGTTAGCCTATACTTCAGAGAAGTTGATACCAAACAGGAGAGGTCCCAGGACTGAACCCTGTGGTACTCCACTTGTCACTGGATTGAGGTCAGATTTGGAGGTGCAAATTTTACAGTGTGGGTTCTGTCAGTGAGCCAGTTGGCAACCCATCTTGTGAAATAGGGATTTATACCTAGTTTAGTGAGTTTAGCTATAATTCCAGAATGGGGGATGGTGTTGAAAGCCTTGGTGAAGTCAAGATAGGCTGTGTGAACCAGCTTACCCTCATCTACGGCTTTGGTGACTGCCTCAGAGAAGTTGATCAGGTTCAGAAGGCATGATCTGCCTTTCACAAACTCGACCTGGGTGGGATCCAGAGTTTGGAGGTGACCAATGTCTTTGTTTATGAGTTCCATGATGATACATTCCATGGCCTTGCAGACCAGGCTTCTCAGGCTAATAGGGCGATAGTTCCCAAGATCAGTGGCGGCTCCTCCTTTATGGAGTGTCAACAATCCAATCCTATGAAGAATCAATATTTTGGCAGCTGTACATGCATACACATCCGTTTCATACAGGTCTCTCAATATCTTCTCCCATATGTACAATGATGATGTCATAAATTGTCCAGCAACAATATAAAAGTCAGACTTGTGAGATGGCACTTGTGTTAAATACTGTGTTCTCTAGCTTGTGCAACTAGTTAGGTAGATGTTCTAATCTCACTGCAGTCAACTGGTGTGTGTGTGTGTGTGTGTGTGTGTGTGTGTGTGTGTGTGTGTGTGTGTGTGTGTGTGTGTGTGTGTGTGTGTGTGTGTGTGTGTGTTTATGTTCAGTAGAACAGCACATGAGAGACTCCTACTACCATCTATGTCTCAACAGACACTGCTGATGTCATTATCTATAAAGTGTTGCCTGACACTATCAAAGATAGACTCGTGTGTGGTGTTTACATTAAGTACTGTGATTTGTAGATAATTAGGTAGGGGTTCTAGTCTCACTGCAGTAAGTTTGTTTGTATTTAGTTAGTTCACAAGCTAGAGACCATTTTAAAAAAAGCATGTAAGACACTCCTACTACCACCTTCATCAGTATAAAGTGTTGTCTGACACTATGATTGTTTTCAGTTAGTTCACATTCTGAAGAACATTTTAGAACAGCATGTGGGATACTCCTACTACCATCTTCTTCTCACCAGACACTGATGTTGTCATCAACTATAAAATGTTGTCTGACACTATGACACTGGTGTGTGTGTGTGTGTGTGTGTGTGTGTGTGTGTGTGTGTGTGTGTGTGTGTGTGTGTGTTTATTCAGCCAACAATGAGTATGATGACAATTTTAGAATGGCATGTGAATCCATAGCTATGTCAGCTATGACACTCCTCCAAACAACTTCTTGTTTACATACACTCATGATGTCACCCTCTATAAAGTACACTCCAACACTTTTTAAACCAAACTTGTGCTGTGCCACTAATGTTAAATACTGCATTCTTCAGCTTCTGTAACTAATCTGACAGAAGGAATTTGAGTGTGTGTTCATTCAAATAATGCTTTGAGACAATTTTACATTGAAATGTGACTCTACATCTAATTCAGACACTCTTCCAAACAACTTCTTCTCAGCATACAATGATGCTATCATCCTTTATTAAGTGCACTGTAACAGTATTAAAGTCAGACATATATGGTGCCGCTAGTCTTAAATTGTATGAAATCCATCTTCTATATCTACACAAGTTTAATGTTCAAATCAGACCCAGTTGACTGCTGTGTGCCTGGTTGGTGGTATATTGCAGTCATTCTATAATATTTCAAATGTCTTTTCAATTAACTACAACTTAGGAGAGCCTTTAAAACAGCCCTGTGAATCCAACATCCTCTTTTCATCTTTGTCCATATAAGGTCCTTCCTGCAGAGGACATGAGAATGTCCTCATTTCAAAGATACATACATACATCATGCAGCAGAGTTCTTCCACAAGCCATCTGCAAATAACTGGATGTGTGATTGCTAATTCTGTAATGGGGTGGTGCACGTCACATATAGACAGAGACAGTATGTAATGCAATCAAACAAATACACACATGAGCATATACCCTATCTTCCATCATATAGATATAGCAATTTTGGTTTAAATGGTATAATAATGGCTAGGATTTTATGTGATGTTAGCCATTACCCTAGTAATGTCCGATGACCCTAGGAACATTTCACATGTCAATGTTGCTATCATCCACATGTGCTGTGTGGAGGTGTGGATATATCATAGCCCTACAAAAGGCCATTACAAACTGCAATGTGAGGTAATGTACTGATGCCCACAGCTGCCATTTGATTACATGTTCCTTCCATAACAGGTGTAGTAATATGCCTCCTGAGACTAATGACATGGGATGATATTGTTGGCTTAGTAAGGCATGTGTTTTTGCAGTGGAGCATATCAACATTCTACACAGTTCTCATTCAACCATCACAGTGACACTTGCACTATGCTACATGTGTGCATATGTATACCTACCATCGTTAAATGCTCTGTGACATACAGTACATCAGTATAAAGTCAGACTGAGTACATGAGCACATAAGTCTTGGTTCATCCTCATGTTGTAATGCTGTTATATACACAAATATATAACAAGTTTTGATTGACTTGCAAACTTGTGGGATTAATTGTGTGTGCAATTGTGTTACTATTCCCAAGGATTATTGAGGTGATCTCCAGCAGCATTGTGTGACTGTCAGCATTTGTGTCAGTAACTGTTCTGCATGAGCCACATCCACCTCATTTGTAACCTGTCCATTTATGGTATCAGAGTGCTCACAAACAGCTTTCCAATGAAAAACATATAGGCATATGATGTGCAAGTGATGTAGTTATATGACCTAGGTAAAGTTGTATCACTGTGTGAACAGTACCACTGTGTAGCATGTGATGCATACCCAAGGTTGTATTTAGAAATGTTGTCAAAAATCATTTTTAAATAAGTATGAAATATTAAGGGGAATGCACAACAATGTGCAAAACTGTTTGCAGATGCCACCAGCCGTACTCAACCAGAGAAAATAGACAATCTGCAAACTGACAGTTTTTCTCAAAATGTAGCCTCCTGTCCCCTCTATCCATTGGCCAAAGAATACATGCAAACATTACCCAGTTTATTTTCTCAGGAGAACAGCTTATTTGTGTGCTCTCTAAGGCTAAAAACGCAGAATCAGTGAGGTCTGACAACATCCCAGGTTGCCTGTACAATAACTAAAAACTTAACATAGCAGACACACTTGAATCTTTACTTAAACAGAGCCTCCAGATAGCCTATTTGTCTGAACAGGTGGGGACCATCTCCTGATGCAGGGAATTATAGACTCATAATTCTGACTCTCCTCATCTGTGAGACAGCAAAAAGGCCACAGGCAATCTTCCAACTGTGTGCACAACAAAATTGTGATTCATTAAGGCTATATGATGTCTGTTACATCTGGCTGATGTCTTCAAAAAGGTCAGCTACGGCAAGCATTAGGAAAAGATTGTCATCTAACATAACTTGACCTGGTTAATGCATTTTCTCACAAAACCACACTCAGGTATTACAGAGAAACTGTCTCAAGTGGGCATAAATACCTACATTACCAAGTAGGTAGACAAATGGATCACAAACAGGACACAATAATATCAAAGTGTGTGAAGTCATCTCTAGCTTGACTCCAGTGACCAGGTCCATACTTCAGGGTTCTACACTAGGCCCTTTTCTGTTCAGTATTTAACTGTCAGAATTCAAGACAAACTTAGACATCCTTTTTCTAACCATCTTTGTGGACGACTGCAAATTGTGGACAATTATTGAATCCCAGAACTCTATTGATATACTACAATGATTGTTGCCACAGCTATGGAGACACACTAGATGAACAGAAAGCATAAGTAGTCCATTTTTGAAAGGAAATGCATTGGTTAATTACAATATAGGCAGAACACCACATATGAGCAGACCAACTGGTATGTTACCTGGGTAATCAGGTAGATAGTCAGCGGAACTTACACAAGCATGTGCCTACAGTATTGACAAATCCCCTGTATGTAGCACAACTCCTGAGTATGGGCAGGCCATCTACATCAGATGACATCATAGTCCCGTTGTTCTCAGCCATCATCACACCAGTGATTGAGCAGAATGCGCTCTTTTCATGTACCTCACCACACATCATCAAGGGATGATTTATTCAAGGGTATCACTTTTGCCATAGTGAGCTTCCACACATCTTTTTGGTCATACATAAGTATTCTTTGTGATGCATAACCATTAGGAGTTTACAGTGCAGAGTTCCTGTTGATGTGCTCTACAAGATGTATGTGTGATACGGCTTCCTGTGATGTAACCGGTAAATACACAGTTCATCGACAACATTGATGGCAGAGGTTACATTTTTGCAAGTGTGGATTATGACATATATGTGTCATGAAAACCTCCCAACTAGCCAGGATTTTTCATAATTTAAATTACAAGTGTAATAGTGCCCCTCTTAAAACCTCCCAAAGTTGGTCATTTCTGAGGAAGGTGTGCTTGGTTCTCCTTATAGATTACTAACAAGTCATTCTAGTTGTACAAGTGTTTTCATGCAGAACATATGTAATAACTCAGAATCACATATTTTATGTCAATGTCACAGATTGATGGTGGCATTATTCTGACATTGTCCATGATTGTGCATGCTTCTGTCTACTGTTGTTCATGAGCCTGTTGCTATGTCCCAATTGGTTGAGACCTGATTTGAAATTACATTTATATTCAAGCAAATCATTTTGCACATCTTTGCAATATGCGCATACCCCCTATTGTACATCTTTGCTAAATGTCCTTTCCAGTGATCACATCAGGGTGTTTATATCACAACCAATCATCTCCATTGCTATGTGACCTTGTATGACAGTCAAATAATATACAATAACTGTGTGATGATATGAATATACTCACACAGGGGAGGCATAAACAGCAGTATGTACTGCATTATGTACGTACAGTAAGTGATTATTCATGCTACAACCGTGTTGTATTTGGGGAGTATGTACATTGACATGCCCTTATCTGGTGTAGATTACTATGTTTCACTTGTCCTCTTCCCCTTTCTTCATTTCTACCATTCATGTCTGTGGTCCTTTTCAATACACACACTTCTTCAGACTAGTCTATTTATAGTGCAGTTTATGTACCCTTGATAATCACCACAAAACATTTATTTCAGTAAGCCAAAAGCATGTTACAGTATACATTGCACTGAGCACACTTTTCTATAATATGTTAGTACTGCAGTGATTGCCGTAATTTTAGCCTTGGTGGTTATTGTGGCTGTCTGCGTAATGTCGCAGAACAAGTTTGCCCATAGGTAAACTTGTCTGCATATCCAAATGTGTTTGTGTTGCTTTACATGGTTTCCTGGCCAGCAAAGGAAACCTCTCTTGTATGTGTGTAAGCATAATATGAGGCACGCATATACGATTAGCACTGCTGATCACCACACAAAAATGTAAACTCTGTGTAAGTTCACACTATGCCTACACAGAGTTTATTGAATACCTGGGACTGTGTATTTTATTGGTTTATTAATTTACAGGTGAAGTGGAACATTCAGACCCCTTTAAGTCATGACTGAGTTATAAAAGTTTAAAAATGAAAACAATGTAATATTAAGGCATATTATTCTCCATAAATAGTAGAACAAAACAAGCAGGCACGTACAATTATATAATGAACAGTGTAAAGCAAAAAGCTGAAATAATTGCATTCAAAGAATACCTTATATTGCTTGTGTCAGAATGGTACAGGGAATATTGTCCTAGAGGGAATTAAAAACAGCCTGATCCAGTGCATCTTCATTCACATTGTTGCTGTAGGCATACTTCAAACACATTGGGAAGGGGTTTGTGAAGGAATCTGACAAAGGGTACCCGGAACTGAGTTCCAGATTGTTGGACACAGGTGGAAGAATGTTCTGTCAGCCCAAGCATGTGAGTAAGATAGGATGACAAGTTTCAGAAACTACAGTATCCAATGGTCTGAGAGACTTTAAGCATTGTGTGACAGCTATGAGTCAATATAAGGCCTTACACTGTTCCATAAGAAAGATCTTTTGGAGTTTACTAATGAAAAGAGCATGCCAGTGTAACCAGAAACCAGCCTGACTACTCGAGCGCACAACAGTGATGATGACTCTTGTCCACTTAAAACACTAAGTGACAAATGTGATTCTATAGTGTTTGAAGCCTATGTATATTTCTACAGGAGTTGAATCCAATGATAAAAAGAAATATTCAAGGTTGCATAGAAGTACTTCTTCATTTATATCAAGGCTTCCCTGCTTTCTTAATAAGCTAGGTTATGTTGTTATATTTGTGGATCATTGATGCGGTTTTGTTTCTTAGGTGAAGCTTTTAAGTACAGAAAGTATGAAACAGGTCAAACAACTCAGCAAGATTTTATTTATTTATTTTATTGACTGAGAAAGTCCGACTATGTTCCACAGATCCTGTTTTCAGTGGAGGCCCAGGGAGAAATGCTCCAAATGCATGTCTTTTAGAATGTGGGAGGAAACCGGAGTACCCGGAGGGAACCCACGCGAACACAGGGAGAACATGCAAACTCCACACAGAAGGCACCCCAGCTGAGAATCGAACCGGAGAACCTCTTGCTGTGAGGCAACAGCATTAACCAATGCACCACTGCGCCACCCATATTTTATGGACTATACAGTTTTCAGATGGCCATCATCATGGTTAGTAAGATTCCAGTTGTCTTGACATAAGCTAAGCCATTTATGACTCCCCCTACCCTTTTTAGTAATGGGTGCTAACCCTGACCTTAATGATGCCCCTTCTCTCAACCCTATCCATTCACTTTACCTTCAGAAAAACCTTTCTCTAACACTGCCAATATTCAGATGAATTTGAGGCTAGTGCTATGGGAGGTAGTGTTAATATAGGGAGAGGAAATAGTTTTCCTTTCTCAATATTATTTAATTTGATATTTTTCGTTTTTGATATTAGTATGATCTAACTTTTTTTGTCTGTGTTTTCAATTCAGCATTACACATTACTTTGATCTTACACAACAGAGCTCTCTCTCTCTTTATATATATATATATATATATATATATATATAGTTATTTATTTTACATTTGTTGACCAGGATAGTTCAACTGAATATTTGTCCATTTTCAACAACTGACCGGGGAGAAAAGCTCCAAGATAATAATACACATTGAACATTTAGTAAATGCGAGTTTCAAGCAGATTATAGTCATAAGCAATGCCAGCATTTAGCACATATAGTACTAACTTATTATAGAACACTTTACAAAACATAACATTATTTTCAAAGTTATATATACTTAACATTACATTCAGGTGCTGCGGTAGCTTTGTCGCCTCACAGTAAGACGTTGTCCTGTTCGATTCTCAGCTAGAGCATCTTCTGTGTGGAGACATGTGTGAATGGGCATACCTTCACTGAAGGTTGTGCGTCAGGGCCGGCAACTCGGCACGTAATAATCAACTGCCAATCATTAGTGGATCGAGTTCCGCTGTGGTGACCCCTAACCAGGAAAAGCCGAAAGACACAACACAACAACATTCATGTTTAAGACACATTGAGCAGCAGTTATACAATTGACCCTTCCTGAAATGGTGCGGTAGAAAAAAGAAGTAGTGCATACACACACACACACACACACACACACACACACACACACACACACACACACACACACACATAATTTTGGCACAACTTTTTTTTTTGCTCCATTGTGTTTACATGCACTTGTAGGTTGTAGATGTAAAGGTTGTTGTCTCAATAATGAGTGCGTAGTGTAATTTGTATTTGTAGGTTGTGGATGTAAAGCCTGTTGTAGTCTTAATATTGTAGGTATAGTGGTAGTATTTTCTGATGTCTCAGAAAAAGGAATGTTGAATTCCTGTTATCATAAAAGTCCCTTACTGAACAGGCTTAAGGGCCCAACATCATCTCTGAGCATCAGTTTTATATACAATACAAATATTTCTGTAATATTTGCTTGCCTGTCTAGTCCTTATTACTCAAAACACCATATATGCCTTACTTATCAGATAGTGCATATATCGTCTTTCTTGTTCTGCCTGAATGACATGCCATGTGCTGGATTGATGCCGCTACCATTTGTTTTATTCTTGCTGCTGACCGCTCTGCATCTTGACTTTCCCTGCTTGCATCTGTTTTCCTGACTTATTATTTTTAATAACAGTAAAGGAGGTGAGTTTTGTTACTATATCAAACTTCTCAAAAATGTGAGTCAGGACCAGCCACATTTCATTTTTCTTCCTATAGCCTTTCCTATTTTCCTGATCTTTAGTTCTAATCCATCTTTCTCGGTCACTGTCTCTCGTTGCTGTCACTTTTCTATTTTTCCTACTTACAATACTCTCTGTATATACCATGTAGGCATTTCTTTCCTGTTCTTCTTAGCTTTTTCCTCGATCCACGTCCCAGATTACTAAATGCAAATCGGACATGTATTTGGGATACTCTTCATTTTGCAAACTTAAACTTATACTACTCGCACAGTGATAAAATGTTATTCTTTAGCATTAGATCAAAATAAGTTAAAAACTGTAACCTTAAATTTTCATACTACATTAAAACATCATTTTCATAATCTGTAACGTCACATTTCATGTTTTAGAATGCTGCAAACAGTCTGTGATTGCTGACAGTAACTTGATTACTTACATTCCCTTACACAATATTTGACCAATTTACATTTTGTGATCTTATGCGAATTGTTTCATAAGACAGATCTATGCCCATTTAATTTTAACTTATTATAAAACTATTCCAAAAATGCAGAAGCATTTCAGTTCTGTAAGTTATCATAGCACTGTTACATAGTGAGGGACACTTTCTAAAGTAGAAATATATATATATATATATATATATATATATATATATATATATATATATATATATATATATATATATATATATATATATATATATATATATCACTTTTTAAGGTACTGTAGTAGCTGATAAGAAAATAAAATGTGCATTAAAATGCAGGCCCTTTGCTGAAATAGTTATTTTTCTAGCAACAGACTTCAATTTCACTTGACTTAAACTACAGGGCAGGTTTGGAATGAACTGTGAACAATCACTGACTCAATGAAGTAAACACACACACACGCACACACACACACACATATATATATATATATATATATATATATATATATATATATATATACATACATATATATAGTGCCATGAGCATGTTGAGAAACAACATTTCTAAACAACAGTACAGTAAATAAAATCCCTTCTACCTCTCTGATCTGCAAATTTATAAAACACAGCATGCTGTCATTCATGCATGCCTGATGGGAGGAAGCACAGACGTAAGGCAGAAAACATGTACTTTTTGTTTCTAATTACTAAAGGTGAAAGGTGAATTCAAAGTAGTTTCTTGGCAAGTCAGAGCAAAAGGCTGGGTCCCAGAGAGCTTTAGGAATCCCTCCAAGAAGGAAGGAGGAGTCTGTAGACAGATTACCTCACTGAAGACACTTAAATTAAAGAGAGTGTCTTAAGGGTAATCGCAGAGTACATAGATTGCATAGGGCAGTTCAAATCAGAGTTAGATGAGCGGCAAAGGAGGAAATTTGGGATGTCAACAAAAGTGTTGCTCAGCAGTATGTTACCCATCAAACAGAAGTAACGTTTCAATACAGAAGTAAAGCAAACAGAGAAAGACTCAGGCAGTTTGTTCTACTTATACAGAGATAACAGCTCCAAATGGATAAAATGGTTTACTGAAGCATACTCCAGGGAAAAGTATAATATACTTGAGAATGTTTATGGGGTAATACTGAAACAGTTCATTTTTGCAAGGCAACTCTAATAGATTTTACATTTGCAAAATAAAAGAGAAACACTAAACTGAACTTATTCTTTGCATAATGACAGCTACTCTGAAATGTGCTATGTGGATACTGTTTACAGGCATTCTTTTGGAATTCTGGAATGAAAACTGGGCAGCAGATACAAGTCTACCAAGGCTGCGACTATCATACAAAGGTAAGACAGATATCTGGTTCCTGATGTCTGACAGCAACTTACTAACACATTACCTATTACAAAATTCATTGCTTTTTATTATATAAAGACTGCTACTTTTCTCCAAATAGAATAATACTACAAGCTACAAAATCAATTAGTATGAAGCATTTGTTGCAGTCACTGCTGCTGGTCTTGCTTTTCTTTTTAAAATATATGCTTGTAGCAGGCACGCTCTTTATTTTCCATATATAGTAACCTGGATAGATTGAAAAGCAATCAGAGATAATAACAGATTTTAGAAAAGTGAATGAGTGTGTCAATAACAAAGAAAACAGTTTGTCTGAAAGAAAAATATGTTTTAGTGGGAAGAGATATGACTATGTCTTCGTATAGTCAAAAATGTCCACAAAACAAGGATCTTGAACTGTATAGGGAGTGAGACATTGCAAAAGTAAAGATAAAGTGGCTTTAGACAGTGCAAGAATATCCCACATACAAATGCATGTATACTAACACACACACACACACACACACACACACACACACACACGCACACACGCACACACGCACACACGCACACATGTACACACAAACATATGGATAAGGTTATTTAGGTAATTTATTTCAGAATATCAAGAGGGCCTTTTGCAGCAGATAAAACATTAACATAGCTGAGAACTGTTCATCTAAAGTTATATATGTTTCCCTGCTGCAGTTATCACCCCCCCCCCACACACACACACACACACACACACACACACACACACACACACACACACACACACACACACACACACACACACACACACACACAAACAGACACACATACATATATGCCGTTGTAAGTTGTATTATTACTCTTTCCAATGAGGATTTATGCTGCTGAAATTGAAAGATTCTGAAAAAATGAATAAATCCACTTGGGTATTTTTGCTGTCTTTACATTTAGTGTTGTTAGTCAAAGGGCATTATTTGAAAAGTAGCATCATATCTGACAGTGTACTGTTTTAGCAGTAAGGCTGTTTACTTTTTATTATTGACATAAATATGTCTGAAAATGATTAGTAAGCTTCTAGGTTTATCAAAAATGAATCATTCATCATGTAGCCAAATATATGATATCAGAGACAAGAAATTATACAAGTAAATGTCTAAATAGTTGTGAGAGCCAGTCTCCAGTAACTCACCACTCCTGAATTATCCTGACACACTAAATGAAATTAATCATTTTCTGAGATTTTATTACCTCAGTCCTAGCAAGAAATTAGACAGAGGGTGTGTGTGTGTGTGTGTGTGTGTGTGTGTGTGTGTGTGTGTGTGTGTGTGTGTGTGTGTGTGTGTGTGTGTGTGTGTGTGTGTGTGTGTGTGTGTGTGTGTGTGTGTGTGTGTGTGTGTGTGTCTATACCTAGAGATGAAACACCATTTTAAATACAGGTCATTTTTCTCCACATTCCACTTCTCGTATATTTACATTATGATTATGAAGCCCAATAACTTCTTCTCACAAGTTAAACACTTTATGAAATAAAAACCTCCTATCTTCTGCATAGTTCCTTTTGTATTCACTGCTATAATGCATACAGTGCTTTCTCTGCCCCCACCCACAGGACTGGCCTGATGGCTCCTCTTCTTGACACCCCCAATCCATTCTTTTTCTGGTGTGACAGCTTGGCATACCCAAGCAAAGCGAGGAACCTATGGTCCTTTTGCTCCTGGCTGGGTAGCCCAATCAGTCCATTTATTCTCCAACAGTGTTGGTAAAGTGTGGTCTTCTTTGTTTATCCTATGGACTGGCCTTCTCCTCCTCGAGTTGTTAACCCCCTACCTTGCGCAAGTTTTCCAAGCTCCACTACATGCTGCCTGCTGCAGGAAGAGTGTGCAGGCATGCCCACTTGGCCAAGTGCATTTACACAGTGGTAGTGTGAAATGATAGGCTCATGCTCCACTGGTGCAATACCTAGAGCTTCCACTTGGTGTCACCTAAGTAGACAGAGCTATACACTTCCATTCAGGATGGGTTAATTACCAACTGACCTTCATTTCCATCCTCCCCTGTCAGCTCCGTCAGGTGCCTCACCTGCAAATCAAGCTTACATCACCTTGGCCATAGTGGGGACTTTATCTGTCTATGTTATTGTAGCTGCTATTCTCTGCTAACTCACATGGAGTATGAATTTCAAGATAGAACATCAGTTTACATGGGATCTGTGCCACAATAAGTATTTCGTTAAGCTACTTTTAAAACATATCATACTATGTTTAATGCTTTCTATTAGTCCAGAACTAACTAGTAAACTGACGTTGTAAAATGTTACTCTTGGTGGTGTTAACATGATAAATATCTAAATTCTCTAATCTACCTCCCTCTGTTGCCATCTTCTAAGTTATTTCTAAAGCCGAGAAAGAAAAAAAGTTAAGGATGACACTTCATTTTGTCTTAAAAACATGACATCATTTTAACCTCTTAATTTTTTAAGGAGTAAGAAAATAGACTACTAGCTACGTATGGACACTTTTGACTGAACATGTGAAACAGTACTCAGTTTCCAAGGGTGAAGCTTCTGAAATCCTTTTTTTTTAATTTAAAAGAAAACATGGTGCAAATTTGATTGCAGAATATCACATTCGCCTAATGGATACGTTCTGCAGAGAAGAATGCTGAGAAACAGAGGTATAGGAAGAAGATATTTATGTTACCAAAACATTTTTCTTATTTTATTAGGTACTCTTGTTCCGTGCTAAGGATCTCACCTAATGATTACACTATATATGATAATTAATAATCAGGTTACATGAAATACTTAATTTACAAATGAAAGTTAATAGGATTTAGTTCAGGAATTTGAAACAAAGTGCTTGAATCATATAATTTTAGAACATTGCTTAGAAAGCTAGGTTACCTTGCTCAAAAGCTGCCAAAGAGCAAAGAAGGAAACTCTTATGTTTAATGAGCATTTGTTTCTCCCCTTAGAAACAGTGATAGTGGTGTGTGCATGGGTGAAGTAACATTGTTACTCCTCATAAAATGTGTTGTTCAACTATTTTTGTATTTAGTAGCTTGTGATCACCAATGACAATATTAAAGAAAGAAAAAGAAAAACATTTATCATAATGTTAAAGAAACTATATTGTTTATAGAGGTACATTCTAAGAAAGTTTATTTTATACATATATATATATATATATATATATATATATATATATATGTGTGTGTGTGTGGTGTGTGTGTGTGTGTGTGTGTGTGTGTGTGTGTGTGTGTGTGTGTGTGTGTGTGTGTGTGTGTGTGTGTACGTGCAGTTGAATTTGTAAGAGAAAATGCTCAAAAGTGTGAATAGTCCTTTTTGTTCTTATTTTTCCATCTGCCTGCTGTTGAGTATGCGAGATTGAGGTAGATATGGGAAGCTGTCCTTTCCCTGCTGTTGTGTGATTTTGGAGTCAGTCCCTGCATAAAATAGTGATTTTTACACCTGTGTGTGTGCATGTGTGCGCATGTGTGTACATTTTTTTATTATTTTGTGATTTTTGTCTAAAAAGATGAATCTTTTTTTGTGCGGTCTTCTGAGCATTCCCTGTTTCATTAGGTAATTCGTTGAGGTGAATGTGCTTGGGTTGTTTTATTTTGATTATGGATGTTCACTGTTTGTTTTCTTCATTTGACTTTGATTGTTTCTTAAATGTTGTAGTATATTTAAAGAATCATATTTCAGAGTTTGTTGTTTTATATGTTGTAGTAATCTTTAAAGGATCACATTACATTGTGTGCTTATTATCCCAGGACTGAAACAAGTCAATAAAAGAGTAACTCCTACATGAGTCATAAGTTATTAATTTTATATTGGTTTCTCTTTCTTCAAATTCCACTGACCTCAGAAAGAGAGAGAGAGAGAGAGAGAGAGCATTCAAATAGGCAGGGGTGTTTTCCCTAAAATAAGGGATAATGGGGGGGGTCTTGCCCCTCTGTAGAAAGCTTTGTTAAAAGTTGTAGATGGTATATTTGTATGACATTTCATTCTCATTTGAACACTGTTGTTATCAATTGCACCCTTGAAAGAGTAGCTTCATCTGTTGAGGGCAGATGTGATATGCTTGAAGGAGTTAAGTGCTGATGGATCATACTGGAACCAATTATGTTTGCATTTTAATAAGTTTCTTTCCATGTTTTTTTTGCTCTTGTTTGTTCATCAGTATCTGTGCAGAAAGTAAATTCAGGAGTGTAGCTGCTTGTTTATGTAACTTCTGATGATTTCTGAAAACTGAAAAAACTTTTTCTTTTACATTGCATTAACACACAATAAAGAGATAAATATGTGCCAGTGTTAACTTCCTATATACGCAAGGCTGAATTCTGCTATAGAAACAAAGGCCACTGTTATCTGTAGCTGTAAGTCTGAAAAGGTTTATGTTTTTTTTAGATTATAACAAATTGGAAGGTGTCTGCTCAAACGTCTTGGTAATATAAATGGTGTTGAGCTTAGTACAATATTTGCATATACAATTTAGGTTTATGAGTTTAGAACAGTATCCGTTTGAGCATAGTACTATCTATACATCCTACCTTTATTCCTAGTCTCTAGCTAGATATTGGTATATCTGTTGATTACTATGTTTCATATTGTATGTATAGCTAATGTTTGCTGCAGTATATATTATTTACTATTGTATGTATATTCAATTGTTCAGTTGGAATTTCCCGGTAAACAAATGTAAATAAATAAATAATAATAATAATAATAAAGTACATAAAGTTGAACTATATAGTGTTGTTCTATGTATTTTATACAAGACAGGATCAAGGGAACAACTGTCTTGTAGAAAGGAAAAGAAATTTGAAAGCCAAAACATTCACTGCGGTTTTAAAGAGCAAGTTATTTTGACAGTACATAGTCTTTAAGCAGACATAAACTTTAAACTGCTCTGCCTTCTTGGAAATGTATTAAAAAAGCTAAAATTGCTTTCATTATGTGGACATACCAGCATATATGCCATATGTATAAAATGATTTTACAGTCCTTCAATCACTGAGACCACATAATAACAATGGATCTTAATGAACTTAGTAGCATCACAAAATTCCATTTCATCTAAGCTGTCATTATCTGGTTGCAGTTTTGAAAAGGTATACGCGGCATCTTGAATGTGGTGTTAGGCAACCATGAACATTAATGTTAGTGCATATATACATTCTGTAAAGTTTATTTCCCAAATGTCACTCACTCAGCCCTTGACTACATGGCATAACAGATGGCACTCCTATTTTGCATTTTTCCCCTAGTTCAACACCGGAACCCAAAGCTTTCTTTCATGGACATGAAGCAGTTTGGCCACCTTTGAGATTTTCCAATAAGCAGTAAATTCTGGCCACTTCTGCCTGTCACAAAATACATTTCTTACATATCCGCTTTGTGAAGCACTGACTTGAAATCTAAAGTATAAACGTAAGTGCAACACTAGTGAATAATGTACTAATGTTGAATGACTATTGTTTAACGTTAGTCTGCAATCAAGACAGATACAACTCATTTAAAAACATTTTTATTCATTGTCTTAGGAAGAGGGTAACCTATATGAGTCATACTCCCATTAGTTCATTAGTTATGAAATGCTAGCCTTTGAAACATCTGTGGGCTTTACTGTGGTTGCACAGGAATGACAAAATATTTATGCACTTTAAAATAAACATGTTATATATAGTTGCTGAAACATTAGGAAACTTCTGAACACATTTACATTTGAGCTACTTAAGAAATGCTTCTGCCCACCCTTCTCTGATAAATTAAAAATGTTTGAATCTACTTGTGCACTTAGAAACAATTCATCACTTAAGCTGTGTAAACCTCCCTTCTTAGGAACTATTTTTGAAAAATCATTCTATAAACTGGCCCCCTATTTCATGGAACAGTCTAGCAAAAGAAATTTCTTATCTAGATAAACTTTCAATTTTTAAGATAAAGCTACAGGAACAGCTGCCTACAGTATAAATGTGCATATTTTAGAGATACGGGTTAATTTGCTTCAAATGTTACTTAGTTTGCAATTTTTGATGCCCTATTTGACTGTCCTTAAGATTCATGTCTTCTGTTAGCTTTCCTAAAATTTTTAACATTGCACATAATGTATGCTTCATGTCTTAGGGAAATACCTTCTTTAGCTTGAATTTCCCTCCTCGTCTTGTCATACTTTGACAGTTCATATACTATGTACGCTGCATTTTCTTGCACATATGCATTTAACTCTCCTCTTTGAATGCCATATTTTATTGTGCTCATTGAATGTTATATTTTATTGACATCTTTGAATGTTGTATTTAGTTCACAGGATTAATACATCATTCTCAGTTGTCACTACACTAGTTGTACAGTACTGACCCTAATTTCTACTTACTTTACACAATATCCTTCAATGTATTCATTGTGTATTTGATGTTAAATGTATTTTCAGTTATGTTATTTATTTATTAATGCTATATTTTTATTTGTGTTATTATTTAGCATGGCTTATTTTGTTCACTTTTGTTTGGTGACCTCCTACAAAAGAAATAAGTCCTTCTGCATCTGTTGTTAACTGTGGGCACATTCTGCATTCATTGGTATTGTCAGTTTTCAACAAGGTTTGGGTAATGACTGAAAAGAGTCTTGTACCAGTCCACCAAACCAATTAACAAAGAAACAGATAAATAGATAGGTCAAAATTGGAAAAGTCGCTCAGTTTACATCATTTCTTAAAACAGAGCACATTCAGTAGCATAAATCAATCAACTGAATCGATGAAATATGTTTCAGTATATTAATGGGTACAATAAAAAATAATTTACTTTTTTTTTTTTACTTTGGATTTCAGTTATTAACAGATCCATTAGATATGCAAAATATAAATGACATAACTTGAAAACAGTAGAGTACTGTCCTGATGGCTTGAGCATGTTTTCAGTTCATGCTGGTCCTGCTGCAACGGCTTGTGTATCACAATGCTCCACTTCTTTATCACTTGTAAAACTCTGCTCTTTCTAATGCATGACCTCCACATACATATAAGGATACCTATACATATGCATATACACATACATATAACTATACATATACATATGCATACATATACATATACATATACACATACATATAACTATACATATACCTCTACATATGCATACATATACATATACATATGCATATACATATACTATACATATACATACAGCTATACATCTACAAATATATATATATATATACACACACACACACACACACACACACACACACACACACACACACACACACACATACACACACAGATCTACTTGACTTTGTTGAAATTCGATATTATCGAATCTCAGTTTGTCACCACTCAAAATATTGAATTGCCACTTCATCAAATCAGCGGATCAATGAAGATCTTCTCAGGGTAAGTAATCACTAACCCAAAAGGAAACAAAACCCAAATTGTACCACCTTTAACCTACCCAGGTGGGGGACTGTGCCCCCCACACCCCCAACTAAATATACCAACTTCAAGATCACACTACAGTTGGGAAAAGGGCAAAGTTCATCATCTCACACAACAGGTTACTTACCCTGGAAAGATCTGCGTTGTTTTGCTGCTTCATTGAAGTGGGAGTTCAATATTTTGAGTGCTGACAAACTGAGATTCGATAATAGGATAACCCAGACTCTGCTACACTTTGCTGTGAGGGAAAGGTTAGTTTGCTGATTATTTGTTGTATTTTGTATTACTTTATTGCCTTATTCTATTTTGAATACTGTGACTTGTTTTCTTTACCTTGTGTTTTACTTGTATTCTGCTTTTAATTGCATGTTAAAACGTGAAAAGAGACCACAGCTCTGTCTTTTCTGAGTCAGGCAGAAATAATTTTCCCACCCTCCCACCCAGATACTGTTGTGTTCTTAAACACCACTGTCTTTCTAGTTGTCTGCCCCTTATGTTAATTTAACCATACATCTCATTTTTTCTCTGCTTTTACTGGCTTGTGTGAGTAAGCACAACATTTTTGGAAATCACTCCCCTTCAATTATTTAAAATTATTGGCCATCTTACTGTATTCCATAGTACCAGAATACCAAAAGTGACCACCCCCTTTCAATCTATATTGTTGTTTTAAAAATAGTGACTCTCCACTAAAACTTAACTTTTTAGACAGGTAAAACTTAAGTTACCTACTTTCACATCTAATTCCTCTAGTGCACACTGCAGTGTTTAGGGTAAACCTTTTTTTTCATCTTACCTTTAAGCATCTATTGCAAGACCACCAGTTATTTGAGAGCCCACATTCTACCTCTCAGTAGTTATCTTGGGATCAGTGCTTCTGTTTTCTCCTGGAGAGAAGAGGAGTGCAGTTACTTTATTTCCTGGAGACTGCTGATCACCAGAAAGCTTAATAACTGCTTTATAGGTGACAGATTGGAATCTGTGCTTATATTCTGATCCTGGTGAGAGTAGGAGCAGAGTGCATTGATTCCTGACTCTTTCTGGTTGGAGTCCCTGTGACTAGCACTTGCTCTAAAACCTGCTGGAAAGCACTAGAAAGCCTTAAACTGATACAAGCACTCAACTCTCCTTGTTAATAAGGAGAAATTAATTGTAGGCACCAAACAGCCTATAATTGCAAAGTACCTTGCCAAGGTAAGGAAAAAAAACACCTAACTAGACATGTCCAAGGGTCAGCTTCTGGTGATTTTTCCTGTCCACCTGGTGAATCTGGGCATACTGGGGCAATGCAGCAATTGACTCGTATACAGACAACCCTCTCCTCCTACCACCCAATACTACAAACTGCGAGAGAAGCACTTACATAGCCAAACTGGAAGCAAAGCTCTCTCCAGCTAAGATTGTGCTAGACAATCAAGAGGAGAAGATTAAAACCCGCACTGCACCTCAAGCAACACATAGCCCTTCAAAACTCTCACCACCAACACCCACACATAACAACACTAAACACACATGTGTGGAGGCCCTTAACATTAACCTGCCCAAGCAACAAGGACCCCCGAAGCTGAAACACAAACAAACATCAATCACAACCAAAGTATCACATAGCTGACAACACCAGTGTGCCACCCAACAACAGCCCCTAAGGCAAGACAACGTACCCAACACTTTAGTCATAGGTGACTCTATAGTCAGGCACACTGATTTCCCACTCATCAGGCTGAACAAGGACAAAATTACAGTCAGCTGCCTGTCGGGTGCCAGGACCTGCTACATAATGCATGCACTCAAGTCACTCCACAACAAGTACAAATACAAATACAAATACAACTCTGTCATTGTCCATGTTGGAGTGAATGACTTGAGACGTACCTCCCTGGACTACATGAAAAGAGACATGGAAGAGCTCTCAGATCATGTGACCCAGGCAGGTATGACCCTAGCCTTGAGTAGCATCCTGCCTTTGCCCAGAATGATACCACAGTATAAGGACAAAATGATTGACTTCAACAATTGGCTAAGCTTCTGGTATCATTCAAAGGAGATCCAGTATCTGTCTGCCTGGGATGACATGATCGACAAACCACACACTTTGCCAGAGATGGTCTGCACCTGTCGGCCCTGGGACTCAGGTTACTGGCTAAGGCTTTTTCCATCCCTATAGTGCCTTCTTTAGGCAAGGCTCAAAGGACAAAACCACCACCGTAACAGGTACAAGTATGCAAAATCTGAAGGTAATGCTACTCAATGCTAGAAGTCTAAACCTCAAAATGCACTCTCTTGAGGCACTCCTAAAAATGGAGAATATCAATATCTGTGCAGTAACTGAGACCTGGTATAAGGCTCCAGAGAGCACCCCTGTAATACCAGGCTAGAACTCTTACCACACTTTTCGGCCACCAAACCAGGACCAAAACACTAAAGGTGGAGGAGTGTCCATATTCACCAAGGATATTTATTCCTCCAGGCTAGTTGCCCAACACAATGCATCCAAAATTCTCAAGGTGCAACTAACACTAGGTAAGACTGCAATCCAAATTGTAGCTTACTACAGATCTCCCACCATGCCCCAAGATTCTCATTACACCTTTTTAAACATACTGGAAAATATTAAAATGCAACCAAACACCCTAATATGGGGCAATTTCAACTACCCTGCCATTAACTGGGAAAACTACTCGTGTACCAACAACTTTGCCCAACCAGTGGTCACCCCCTCGTTGGTTAGGTCTGACCATAAGCTAATCACCTTTGACATCCACATCTCACCCGTACCCCCCAGTAAGGAAACATCCATAAAAAACTTCTCCAAGGCCAACTTCATACTCAAGTCAGAAGTGACAAACTTCATGACACCCATGCACACGGGAACTGAAAGTTTGACTGCCGAATCCTTCACTAAAGCACTGTATGAGCACATCCATTTGTGCATGAATCATGCCATCCCAAATAGAACCAAGACGCTCTGCTCCAAAAAAAGGAAGCCCCTGTCATAAAAAAAATATATATACAACAGGAATAAACTGTTGCAGAAAAGAGGAAAACTCAGGATGCAAAAAACTCCCAATAAAATGGGAATTATTTTTAGAAGAGGTAGGAATTTAAAAACTATCCTGGAGAATAAACATTGTTACCCTCCTTTTAATGCAGGCATGTGGAAATGTGGGAGATGTAATGTTTGTAAATTTATAGCTGTTATTAGTTCATTTTCTTTTACCAACAGCAACTATACAATAAAGGGTAAATTTAATTGTGATAGTTCTGGGATTGTCTATGTTGCTAAATGCCAGATGTGCCATGGTTTTTATGTCGGTAAAACCAAAAGACATTTTAGACATTGGGGTTATGAACACCAGTATAGCATTTTAAAACAAAACTTGAATAATGCTTTAGCAAAACATGTTTTGGAAAACGATGGCCATCATTTTTTGTTCTTTGTAATTGATCAGGTCAAGAAGGGATCCTGAGGAGGGCCATGGCATTTACTGTTAGAAGGAGAGAACATTATTGGCAACTGAGACTTAATGCCATTGTTTACCCAGGACTAAATGATTTTTGCTTCATTAAATGTATATTGAAAAAGAAATCTTTAGAGAGGTAATAATTATTTCATATCAAATTGTGTACCCACTTATATGTATTTGTGATTGTTATCTTATCAGTTTTGATACACATCATTTTTATTTATTACATTTATATGTATGTTTATGCTAGCTTTTAATGTTTTACTAGCATGGTATCTTTAAATTTTAATGGGCGTGATGATGTCATAGAGGGAGTTTCTTATATATATCTAACTATTTGTAACCAGTTTTTTGTCTGAAGAAGTTCACTTATCAGAAGTGTTCGAAAGTGCTAACTTTATTTGTCATAAAAAGGTTTTTTTTTTGGAATCATAGATAAACTTACTAAGCTAGGCATAAATCCCTACATCACTCGATGGGTTGCCAGCTGGCTTACTGACAGAACCCACACTGTAAAAATAGCTGACTTCAAATTCAGCTCCAGACAATTGACAAGTGGAGTACCTCAGAGTTCAGTCCTGCAAAGCTCTTGTTTGGCATCTACTTCTCTGAAGTACAGGCCAATACAAAGGGACTCTGGCTAACAAAGTTTGCAGATGACTGCAAACTGGAGCCATTACTGAATCCCCAAATGATGTGGATATTCTACAAAAAGGCCTTACAGAAACAGATGCCTGGTGCCAGAGCCATGAGCTCAAGCTCAATGCCAAGAAGTGTATAGTTATCCCCTTTGGAAAAAACATGTATCCATGAATTACCACATAGATGGCAGTAAATGTAACACCAAAAGTGTGATAAGAGACTTAGGAACACAGGTGGACAGTGGTCTCACCTTCGATAACTACATCACCACAACAGTCAGGAAATCCTTCTATGTAGCACACCTCATCACTAAGGGATTTTCATCCAGAAAAAAGGAGGTCATCGTCCCACTGTACTCATCCCTCATTAGACCCATCATAGAGCACAATGCCTCATTTGGTATGCACCTCACGAGACGTCTGCAAAAACTGGAAAGGCCGCAGAAACACTTCACTAAAAGAATCACAAGCCTAAAGCAGATGCCCTATGCTGACAGACTAAAACAACTCCAGCTATAACCTGTCGCATATCGTCTACTCAGAGGTGCTCTCTGCTTAACAGACAAGGCCATGTCAAACCCAGAGCTGTTGGACTTGTTACACTTAAGAAATCCAAATCCATCAGAGCCACACACTCCAGGGACCTACACCTTCTTATCACAATGAACAAAACATGCTGGAGGGATAGCTTCCTGACCCAGAGACTCCCCATACTCCGGAATAGACTGCCCATACATGTCAAGCAGAGCACCTCCTTGGGCCTCTTCAAAAGGAACCTTGATGACTGGATGGGAGATAGGAAATTTATTCTGGGGATCACGTCAGTCATCCTGCTAGACAGGGGTCCAGGGAAGTAAATATTGTGGGAAGAAATAGCCAGGGAATTGTTATGACTAGGCTTGTACAGGCCCTAGGGTCGATAGCCTTGTATCAACCTATGAACCTATATGAGATTTCAATAAAGTCTGGTAGACCCATATATACATATAAATATACCTATACATATATGCATATACATGAATATATACCTATACATATGTGTATATATATATATATATATATATATATATATATATATATATATATATATATATATATATATATATATATATATAAATCAATGGATCACTTTCACATTGCTGAAAGTACAGTTCTCCAAACCACACATTGCAGAAACCACAACTCTGAATTTACACTTCTCCGAAATGGCACTTTGCTGAAACGGAAAAGCTTTAAACCACATTAACTAATTTTCTCAAATTTTTGCAGGGGGCAAGCCTCTCTGCCCCCCCACACCCCCTGCTAATTATATATACTAACTCCAAGATTGCACTACAGTAACAACAGTATATTTGTTCATATATACTGCAGTACAATCGCAAAGTGCCATTTCAGAGAATTGTAAATTAGGAGTTATGGTCTAGGCAAAATGTAGTTTGGAGAACTGTACTTTCAGCAATGTGAATTGGAACCCTATATATATATATATATATATATATATATATATATATATATATATATATATATATATATATATATATATATATATATATATATATATATATATATATATATATATATATATATATATATATATATATATATAGTCCTATACATACATATATATATATATATCTATATATATATATATATATATATACACACACACACACACACACACACACACACACACACACACACACACACACACACACACACACACACACACACACACACACACACACACATATATACAGTACCTCTCTGTTCTTTTTTCTTTTTGTTGACATTAACTGATGTCATTTTTTTCCTCCATATATTTCTTATGTATGTATATCATGTTATAATAGTATATCTGCGTCTGACATATATTGTTTATTATGGGTTCCATCACTGTAGCATGTCACAGAAGGTAAAAGGTCTTTTTTTCTTTACTTTTTTTTCTATTTATTTTCTGCAGTGATAGCTCTTTTTTTAAGTTGGATTGCCTCACACTGAGGATACATAGATAAGGGTTGGATGCTCCCTACATTGTAGGTGCAGGATTGTTCCCCTTAAAAAGTGCTTTTTTTAATGATTTATTTTCATTATTACATACATGAAATTCAGTAATGTTGCACTGGATGTTTGTAGGGGTGTGTGGACTCATGTTCATGGTTTCATACAACTGCAGATAGGTAGCTTTGTTAAATGCTGTTAAGGTTCAGTTGGATGTAGTTGACTCTAATTTAACACTTATGTTAACAAGCACACACATTAACAACTGCAATACTGCTTATGGCAAGAGTTGACTCAGGCATGATTTGTTTTTACTGAGAATTAATTAACCACTTCTTCCTTAGACATCATGAGTTGCCCCATTGCTTATACTGGACAGTATTAGATAGGCTTCCTCACTAGCCTTTTTACCAGCATTTTTTACGTGTAGGCCTTTAAATATGCACCCCACTCATTCTAAGGGACAATATCAAAATATGTCAACTAGATAATTTGCAGAGCTTTTATTTATTTATTTTTATTCATTTTACATTTGTTGACCGGGCTAGTCTAACTGGATATATGTCCATTTTCAGTAGAGGCCCAGTGAGAAAAGCTCCAACAGTATTATGCAATGTTATACAAGTGTCAAAGATTACAAGGCATATACAATAGGAAAATGCATCTTGAATGATTACACATATAAAACCCTTATAGATATGCTTTTGCTACACAAAAAAACAAAAATATGACTTACATATAAACATTTAGCCAACATTACATATAGACAGATTGTCAGAGAGAGAATAAGAAAACTTATACACTGGTATCTGTTAAGCATTATGTATACAGAGTTGTGGACAATATAGAGATATAAGAAATGGCTAGCAGTTATTCAATTGTAGTATTAGAGAACTGGAACAGTAATAACATTTTTTTCCTCCTTTGTTATATCATTTCCCTTAAAAATAGTAGAGCAATAAGTCATCAGAAAGAGTGTTACAGGCATTTAATGATATTAAGACTGGTGGAGAAAGTATTAGTCAGGATTATTTGTACATGGGCAGAGCCAAAGGGATTTTAGGAAGGATCTAAGTTGCTTCTTGAAAAGTGGAGTAGAAGTAAGAGATGTTATTTCACTTGGAAGCTTGTTCCAAGTATTTCCAACACAGTTAGTGAACAGGCAGTCAACAGATTTATTGCTGGATTTAAGGGTTGCTACTAGTAGCTTATTAGCTGATCGTAGGGTTGTGAGATTTTTATAAGGGCTAATAAGGTTATAGAGTATTGGAGTGTTGGTGGGATGATACAAAATCTTGTGGGCGATAGTAAGTTGTAGTAGAAGAAATTGATTTTGCAATTCCAGCCATCCTAGTTGTTTTAGATGTTTGCAATGGTGGGTACAAAAAGGGGCTCCAGTGGTAAATCTGGCGATGTTATTATATGAGGTAGCCAATTTGTTTAGATTGCTTTTGGAAAAGTTTGTATAAATGGGGGAGGCATAGAGAAGGGTGAATAACAGGTGTGTTTGGGCAATAGCAGTCCTACCAGAAGGTGTAAGAAAGGGTTTAAGCCTATATAGGAAACCAAGTTTTCTATTGACTGATTTAATGGTTATGTTTATGTGTGAGTCAAAGTTAAGATTGTAACACCTAAAAGTTTGGTGGTAGTGCTGGGTGCTATTGTAGCGCCATTATTTGAAGTAACTGTGAAATTGATAGGTGAGGACTTTTGTGTCAGTGTGAACAGTAATAATTTAGTTTTTTGGGGGGTTAAGGAGGAGACAGTATTTATGGAACCTGTTTTCCACTAAGGTAAGAACTATTTGGATACTGGACTGCAGTTCAGCAGAAGAAGTTGCAGCACAGATTAGTGTCGAATCATCTGCATATTGTATGCAGGTGGTTTGAGGGAGGGAAGTGTTTAGCTCATTAATGAAGATAGAAAAAAGGAGAGGTCCCAAAATAGAGCCCTGTGGGACTCATATTAAAGGCATAAAAGGTACTCTTTAGGAGGCAAGGTACATTCACCTTGGTATAATTCTGTTAAGATTTTAGAGACTTCCCTTTTGAAGCAAACTGTAGACATTAATCCTGCTCTTTCTACATTTAGCCTATTATATGCATATTTTGTGAAGTATTATTATACAAGTATTATACTATTCTCCACGTGATGAAATCATGAGCGAAATCACCATTGTGTTGAATTGCTTAATCTAAAGAATATCACATTACTTGTCTGGCCTCTGTCATCTTAACTGAATTATACTGAAGTGAATGTACCTTGCCTCCTAAAGAGTACCCTTTATGCCTTTAATATGGCTTCCTGTTGCATTTTTTAGACCTGATAGTGAAAGCCCTGATACTTTGCGAAATGTGTAATCTGGGGAAATATGTATGAAGTCAAAAACTGCTGCATCTTGGAGCAATCTCAGAGTTAGTATATACGAATAGCGGCGGTGTGGAGTGCAGGTGGTTTGATCCCCTGTAAAAATGTTTTTAGTGGGTAACAGAATTTCATACTTCTCTGTTTTACTGCAGGATCATGCTTAATTATTCACTTTTCAGAACTCTCTCTCTCTGTTGAGTTCCAAACTTCTTTTAGAATGCCGTTTAACACTACTGAAATAGTATACACACCCTGTTGCCATAAGAGATGAAAGTCAGTTAGCATTTTGTAGCATGCCTCATGTATCCCATTTTGTAGCATGCCTCATGTATCCCATTTTGTAGCATGCCTCATGTATCCCATTTTGTAGCACGCCTCATGTATCCCATTTTGTAGCATGCCTCATGTATCCCATTTTCTAGCATGCCTCATGTATCCCATTTTCTTTACAATCTATGTATGAGGCAGCAATTTTGTAATTTTCCATTATGTTTCTGGAACATGAGAGAATATGTATGCATGAATGAAGGTGCCAGATGCTGCCATAACATTCCATGTCCTTTTCTCTGCTTTGCTTACAATGCTTATAACCCCCATATAATATTATCTGTTGTCCCTGCTTCTCTGTGAGTTTTCCACTTTGAATTAGATTTAGAACTAAAGCAATTAATTTTTTAAGTGATGGTCAGAGACATTCTGATAAAGTATTTTTTGCAGGAATGCATATTATATGAGTTTGGAATATGCCATTCTGTTTATCGTTTTGCTGGCATTCTTTGAGATATACTACATAAGGCACTGTTGAGGGGATTCACAAACATGAGCTGCACAGATCTGTAGCACTGATATTTGAGAAAAGCCAAACTGAGATGTGGTAGGCAGGGGACAGTGTCTGCATACCAAGCAACCAATTCCATAAGAAAGCAGTGCTGCAGTGGTTACTGGAAGGACAATATTAACTTTCAAAACACACCTAAGAAAACACCTCTCAACATCCTGGCTCTGTAGCTGTACATCTCCAGGATAAGTAGACCATCTTTGCTTCTTCCTCCTCTACTACTATAACTCTGCTCTTCTCTGCTCTGTTACCAACTATCACTCAGTGTTCACCAGTCCCACCTTCTACCTATACCTCTCTTAACTGCTTTACCACTCATTTAATTTATATTTCATAATTAAATCAACCTTTTGCTTTCCACCCTTTGTAAATAACTCAGTACTCTCTTGTGACATCTATCCTACTGCATAGATATTTAACTACCTGTTTAGTAAATAATTAGTATAAGAAGCCTTACTACATCATGGATAGTTATTATCTTTTCTATTGTAACATTGTAACATTTATGTTAATAGTATTCTGCCTCACATTATTGATATTGTATGACTTAAAAGATTTTGTTTGTACCACATATACTGGAGCTTTTCTTCCTGGGCTTCCGCTGAAAAGGGGCCTTTGTGCCCAGACAGCTGTCCCAGATCAACAAATGTAAAATAAATAAATACACAATGCTACCATATAGCAGGAGCAGTGTTACACCAGTGTGCATGGTCAGCATGATGCATGCCACATCTAAGGTGGACTAGAATGGCCAAATCAATGCACATACCCTTCCTGCAGGGCAGTAGCATACAGCAGCTACAGTGGATATAAAAAGTTTACACACCCCTGTTAAAATGCCAGGTTATTGTAATATAAAAAAATGAGACCACAGTAAATCATTTCAAAACTTTTCCCACCTTTAATGTGACCTATAACCTGTACAATTTAATTGAAAAACAAATAAATCTGTTAGGGGAAAATATAAAAAATAAAAAACGTACAATAAGTTGGTTGCATAAGTGTGCACATCCTTAAACTAATACTTAGTTGAAGCACCTTTTGATTTAATTACAGCATTTCAGTATTCTTGGGCAGGAGTCTATCAGCATGTCCCATCTTGACTTGGCAATATTTGCCCACTCTTCTTTGCAAAAGCACTCCAAATCTGTCAGATTGCGAGGGCATCTCTTGTGCACAGCTCTGTTCAAGTCACCCCACAGATTTTCTATTGGATTTAGGTCTGGGCTCTGGCTGGGCCATTCCAAAACTTAAATTTTCTTCTGGTGAAGCCATTCTTTTGTTGATTTGAATGTATGTTTGGGGTCATTGTCATGTTGTAAGGTGAAATTCCTCTTCATCTTTCTAGCAGACAGATGCTTAAAAGTGGGAACATTTTTGAAATGATTTATTGTGGTCTCATTTTTTTTTATATCACAAAAACCTGGCATTTTAACAGGGGTGTGTAAACTTTTTATATCCACTGCACAAGCAGCTGACTGCAACAAGAAGACCTATACATATGGACACAGTGGGCATGTAGAAAGATCAATGTGCATGTGCATGGCATGGTGTCAACCTTATACAACAACACTGATATACAAGAACTTGGGTAAAGCCACTCTATATATAGACAGTCACAGAATTAATGAATGAGTCTTGCCTGATAAAGTACTTCAGCAACAACTACAAACCATGTGATTGCAAAAGATGATGTAGTGTATGTATAACTTTGACGCTATAAACTAACGCGGAAGAGTACTATCGATTATTTGTCACAAATGAGGAGGTTCCAGTCCTATATTTAGATACATACTTAAAAGGGGCTGAGACTGTGTAAGGCACTATAACTATTAACTAACAGCATTAAAAAGAGGGTATGGTGATACTCCCACAGAGTAGCATACACATCTGGATACTTATTATTTGCTGTCAGGTGTACAGGAAGTGGCATGACCACCTAGTGAAGGCAACACCTTGAAAAGTTTACTATGCAGGGAAATAAAGTGTAATTTTAGGTCCTGCACACACATATGACATGTATCTCCTTGTCGAAGATGCTACAGACAAGCATCATCAGGACCACATTTGGTGTGGACTGGTACAGGATAAGAATGCTGTGAACAGCTCTAAGTAGACTTCTATAATACCTGTGATAAAAGGTTATTGAAGTTTAGTGGATTCATTACACAGGCTCTAACAAAAAAATGATTGCTGCAGATCTACCCTGATGACATTTTTAATGTCTACTGTATGTTAATCACGTCTGTTATAATAAGTTCCATGACCTTAGAACTTAGACCTGGTAATCTGATGGACCTCTAGTTTCCAGGAGCAGTAGTAGGAGCACCTTTGTGGAGTAGCATCACTAGTGTTGTACACCATACTTATGGCACTGAGCCTGTAGCCAGACTCAGGTTAAATAGTTTATGGAGAAGTTCCACAAGGGCATATTTAGCTCTATTTAACAAACATCCCAGTATGTTATCTGGCCTCATGGAGAAATTGTTCTTATTCTTGGACAGTAGTTTCACAACATGTTCTTTAGTGATGATTGGAGGTTTGAGAGATACTGGGATTAAAGGGCTGTTACTGGGATAGTCATCTCAGGAGTGAAATTTGCAGTAAATTTATTTGCTAGCATATTGGTGATGTCCTCTAGGTCTGAGTAGATTTTACCATTTAGAATGAGTTGTATACAATGCTGTTCCTTACTGTTCTGTCTTCAGATGCCACTCTGAGTTAATGGTATACCTTAGTAGAGCTAATAAGATTTTTTTTTTAACTTTTAGCCAAATTGCTAACATTTTACTTGACTTGGGTGTAGGTAGATATTTTGTGTACTCTAATGACCTTTTACCTTTTATTGCAGATTTTAATTTTATTGGTGAACCACCAGGGTGATTTGCTTTTAAATGTCCCATTCTATTTGGATCTAGATAGGATTGACAATTCTGTGCATTTATTTATGTGAATATCTATCTAGTGAGGCAAAGTCTGGGGAGATGTTGACATAAGTGAATTCTGAGACTTCATCATAAAATCCAAGGATGTCTTTCAATACTTATAGCGTGGATTCAGGGATTAGATAGTTTGAAGGAAAAGGTTGTAGCTTATGGTCTGACTCAATCAAAGAAAGAGTTACTGGTGGAGTTGTGCATGATGACATCACATTTGTAAGTATCAGGTCAAAATATTTTGTTCTAGTAACAATCTGGTCCATTTGAGTAGGTGTCCAACATTGGAGGAGTAAATACTCTACTCTATTGATGGGTAGTAAAAGACTCCCAGAATGATATTCTTGATTATGGGAAGTTCATCTATAATATTTAAGAACCTGATGCAAACTATCAGAGTCATGGAAGATGTTCTGTAACAAGCAGTACACAGAAAATTTAATTTATTTAGTGTAGTTTGGAGATTATTACATTCCATTTGTGGTTCTCTGGGAATCTATCTAGAGGTGATATAGTCTCTTACAAATATGGACATAACATCACAGTTTCTATTATGCATGAAGGTGTGGTATATGCCAAACCCAGGTACAAAAGGAATGTTTTCTGGAAATTGAAACCACATTTTAGTCAATACACTTATCTGGATACTTTCCAAATGTAGGCATGCCTTAAGATTGAGCAGGTTGTTGTTTAAACTTCTAGCATTAAGCAGAGCCACCTTAATTTGATCATATTTTGATATTGATATATTTGCTACGCTGGAACAGGTCACAAGGACTTTGGCCAGTATGCAGAAAAAAATTAAGGACTACTGTGTCCCTGATTTCTCGAAAGACAAGGTAATAGGTCTTGTCTGTCAAGTGTCTCATTTCATGCTGACAAATACTGGATCCCGTACAATGACACCACTTAGATAACTGTTGAAGCCAATCATCTTTTCTTTGTACCTAGGAATGATTCATGGGGAAGGGAGGATTCTGCTTAGCACCAGGGTCTTACCTGCATCTGATATGCATAAAGAGCTCAGACCTGTCTCTCCACATGTCCATCAGCATTCTTTATGCCAAATCAGTCACTCCTACAAACACACCTATCATCTTGTAGTTATATCTGTTTGGTGCACATATCCTAATAGCCCCTGAAGCAATTGAGATTGTGGTACAAAAAAGAAAACTCACTGCCAACCTGGCTTTGTCCAGTGAGTGGGGAATGTGTGTATTTCACTATAGAGACACCAAACACTAAAACATTTTTTTAAAAAGTAGAATGATGAGATGACACCAGGCTTTCAGCATAAAACAAACAGTCTTTTAGTTTAAAACAACATAAGCGCTTTCACAGCTCTTGCTGCTTCTTCAGATGTCAGTATAAAAATGCAGTCACACACATAGCAATTTATACATTTTTGTTTGTGGAGTGGTCTGGTGTACTGTAATTGAGGCCCTCTGTCTCACTGTGACTCTTTGTTAAATGTGAAATGTTATGTGTTAAGATGTTTGATTTTGATTTTTGCTGAAACTTAATCTTTATTGATCCAGGAAACTTAGGTAAGGATTTTCAGAGTGTGACATTATATTATATGTCTGGTTCTGTGTACAGTGTATAGTGTGTTAGTGTGATCCTCAAAGTCCATGGTCTTTTGTGAGAGAGAAAGAGAGCACGTGAGTGAGACCTCCATATCTTTTAAATATTTTCATCTCTCACAGAGTCATATCTGTTTAGTAAGAGTTTATTACCTGTGAGCATGAGACAGTTGCTGTACTGCTTTTACCTAATGCTGTGAGGCTGGCAATAGGGTAGAGATAAGTAGGCTGACCTTTCACTTTATACCTGTTAGGTCGATCTTGATCTGATTTACAGAGAGTTACAGAGCTAAAAAAAATACATTTTTCTGCTCTACTGACATAGTGATCAGTCAAGGGGTGGGTATTTTAGTCATGTATGAGTGTTTGTTTAGGTAAATACATATCTTGGATTTAAAAGTAACTGTGATAAGCATACCTTGGGAGCCTTGCATAACAGTACTGCTGCACTTATTTGTATTGTCTGTGGGCACACAATGTAAATCTGCTAGGAGCTGCTGGGAACTACCTTTAGGGTGCTAAGTACTTGTCTCTGTACATTATGCAGCTATGTATAGCTTGCTGAACATGCATGTAGCAAAAGCATATTTACTAATTGGATTTGGGTGCCATGGCTATATTTGGAAAAGGTACAATTGAAGGTACCTGTGCTTGTGTGTGACTGAAAACATAGCAAATAAATGCAACAACACTGATTAATTCACTTAACAACAGAGAAACTACCTAAAAAGCTAGAAACATCCTGAAACTTCAAATTTAGACAAAACAATAAAAAATGCAGAAAAGTAACAGAAAAACAAACATAAAAAGCTAGGCAGAGAAACCACTTGAAAGACAGTGTAATCTGTAAAATGACTTTTAGATAATATGTCCAGCTTCAGATTCAGAGAAAACAAAATAAAATAAAAAGAAATATGAGGGACTCCACTCAAGACTAATTTAAACAGTTAGGTCTTCTCTTCTGCTGCTGTTTTGACTGGAATGCAAGGCTTTGCTATGATGTATTGCCTGCTGCTCCATTTCTCTGCATGGTACCATGTTTTGAGGAATGGCACATGTAAATAACATTTTAGTTTGTACATATTGTCTATACTGAAAGAATCAATTTGGATCCTTTTTGCAGTCCAAATACCTGCTCCACTATAATGTATGTTTTTCCTGGTCTGTATTATATTCCATTTCCTACATAGTCCGGGTGCTGGATATTATGGTCAATAAACAGGGCTGTAGGGCATATCTGGCATCACCTGCAATATGCAACAAAATATTATATGTGACTAATTCCCAGCATATACAAGCCTAGCAGGTATGAGTATAGACTATAAACTAGATAGCTGTATATGAAGATCCTTCACAGGAACCAATGTTACAAGATGGACATGTGTCAAATATGTGAATCATGTAAACTGCCTGGGTAGTGTAGAGACACATTATAAATTACCTGGGCATTACAGGTCACCTGGCAGTTTATGCAGATAACACATTTTTTTTTAAATATTTCATGTCTTCTCTTAAATTAAACTAATCTGGGACAGCATTTTATATTCTGAATGAAAGAGTTCTCTTTATTGAAGAAAAGAAAACTTGTTGAGTGTGTTTGTGTGTGTGTGTGTGTGTGTGTGTGTGTGTGTGTGTGTGTGTGTGTGTGTGTGTGTGTGTGTGCGTGTGTGTGTGTGTGTGCGTGTGCGTGTGTGTGTGTGTGTGTGTGCGTGCGTGTGTGCGTGTGTGTGCGTGTGTGTGTGTGTGTGTGTGTGTGTGTGTGTACACATTTGAGTATGTCTGCATGTGTGTGTGAACAAGTGTGTGTGTTTCAAACAAATTTAACAGTTCCTCCCACCCACATCTTTCAGGTAACCTCTGGATCAGGGTTCACCCACCATGTAAATCGCAGTTTGGGATCTGACATTTGGTTTAGTGTTTTGGGATCTTATTCTTTTCATACTTCTGTAGATCTAAGAACTCAGCATCATTTACCCTCATCTAAAGCACAATCAAATATTCTTTCAAATTTCAGACTGAAGATATTTTACAATCAACTAAACATTTATTTTCCCACAGGTCATTCATTCCTGATTATGTGCTTTCCAAAAGAAAACTGCCACCACACCTCGAAAATGCTAAGAAAAAATGTCTTATATGTTATTTTAGCACCACAGGAATGCAGACTCATGTTTATTCCTTTCAATGTCATAAGCTAATGAGATGTTCCTTTGTAACTGTCATTTTACATTCTGTAGCATGTACTGACCAGAAAATTATACAAAGTTTCTATAGTCATTGCCTTCTTTCCACCTATTTGTTTTTTTTTTTTCTTAAAGGATGGATTTACAATTTAAACCTAGGACGCTATCACTCTAAGATTATGTACAGCCAGAGAATGATCACTGCAGTATTTTTTGTCAGAATGACTGCCTCTTTATGTAACCATAAAACATTCTTTTTTATATTAAGATGATCCCACTACAACATAATGTATATCCCAAAAATTAGTTATAAAAATACCACCTCCTTTGTAATAAATATTTTGGTTCTCTAATTCAGAATTTGCACCTAAAAACTTCTAGTTCATAAATGCTGCCTAAGCCTTTGGAATCCATTGAATCCATGAGGAATTGAAAACCTGCAATCTGCTTTTCAGTCCATCTACCAGAAAGCATTCCCAGTGAGGATGCTTTAGCTGCACTATTACAAACTATTGCATTTACTCATTTCAAGCAGCATCCTGTATTGACTACTTATTCTGTGCGTGCCATGCAGCTTGTTGCAGCATGTTCTGACCTCCAACTCATGCACATCATTTTCTAGTATGTTCTACTTGCTCACTAGATAGCACTACCAAATAAAAAGATTCAATATTAAAGCCTTTAACATTATCACTTTAAAAAAGCACGTGCTGCTAGAGAATATTGTAACCTTGTTCCATTTCTTCAGCTACTAAAATGATCTTCTTTACCAGTATTGGTTAAGCCTTTGGTATATAAATATCTTTAATGGATAAAAGTTCAGACCTGTGTTCTATGTTTCTACCAAATGGTAACACCCAGAAGGGTTTCAAGAAGACTTGCTCATGCCACCAAGCCCCTCCTCTGCATTACTCTACCTGAATAGTGAAACAATTAAGTTGTCTCATCATTAAATTTATTTAATCTTCCAGATGAAATATGCATGATTACCTCCATGATACTCAACCAGCAAATTGAACCTAATTCAAAGTTACCTTTCTTTTCTTTTCTTTGGCTGATGTAAAGCTGGGCCTTGTCATGTAAGTGCTATATTGTTATTTTTTTAACCTCTAAGTGTTAAACCCTGTCTTGCAAATCTGTTTTCTTTAGAAATTAAATAGCATATGAGCATCACAATTGCCAGCTTCCATGGCATCTCCAATTTAACATCACTTTCAAAGAGAAATACCCAGATAATGCCATTCCTTCAACAATACCGTTTTGTGGTGAAACACTCACTGCCATACTGAGTTAAAGACCAGAGAAGAAATGTAGATTTTTGTTAGGCTATAATTTTCTTACATAAGGTTGAGATGGGATGTTGTCAAACATAGCAAGAAGACAGATAAAAGAAGACAGGCAGACGAACACAAACAAAGAAGGACAGAGACTGATAAAGATGAGGAAGTAAGAAAGGACCACATGCAATATTCCCTAATATGACGCTGAATGGCTATCTGTTACTTAATCCTAATTAGATACCGCCTGTCACTCAGTGTAGCAGCTTAAGTAATTGGTGTGTCGGACAAGAGATGAAATCTGCCTGCACCAAATCAACAAAGTATTTTAAGCCTTGAGGGATGACAGGACTCAGCTGTGATACAAAAAAGAAAAACAAATCATATCAACTAAAGCACACAATGTGAAGGCAGATAAGCCTAATTTAAGCAAACTAACTGCCTAAATTGCCCACTTAATTTTTGATGGATGATTTGCAGACCTCACTAAACATCTTTCTTTCTTTGGTTCTTTCTTTCTCACTCTTCCAACACCCTCCTCATTTATTTGTTATTGTATTATTATTTTGGACTGTACTAAGTGTTTAAGAAGTCAGTTCCAATCATTTATATCTTTAAGGGTACTTCCCCCTGCCTCCCCTAGCTTTCCACTATGTAACATTAATTGGGCTTGATAGCACTCCAGTGGATCATTTGGAAGTGTGTGTGTAACATTCATTTTCTTTCCTTTTTCTGCTTTCTTTCTTTCTTTCTTTCTTTCTTTCTTTCTTTCTTTCTTCCTTCTGTGGTATTCATGTTTAGCTCTTATGCATTTCCTTAATATGGCTTCTGGCACGGACCTCATACCATCTTTGCTGCCCTCTATTCTGCCTATGTCCTTATGTGTATAAGGTCTCCAGATCTGTATAGTACTCAAAATGAGTTTTCATTAACTGTTTGTGTAAATAATAGATTTTATTGTTTCCTACTGACAATGTGCATCTCAGTATTGCACCTGTTTCCTTGCTGGTGTCTTGTGGAGTTTACTTTCATTTTGTAACTTTATAGGTTCATAGGTTCATAGGTGTGTACTAGGTTAATCACCCTGGAGCCTTTACAAGCCTAGCCCATAGGATTACCCTGGCATCGTGCCACCAGACCTTAGTTCCCAGTGCCTCTATCAAGTAGAGCCATTGGAGTGATCCCCGATGTGAATTTTCTATTTCCCATCCACTCATCAAGATTTTTCTTGAACAGGGCCAGTGAGGTGCTCTGCTTGACATGTATGGGAAGTCTATTCCATAGCATGGGCAGTCCCTGGGTTATGAACCTGTCCCTCCAGCATGTTCCATTGCTTGTGGTAATGAGGCTGAGGTCTCTGGAGCGTGTGGTGCGGAGGGATTGGGATTTCTTTTGATGTAGCATTTCTAACAGAGCTGAGTCAGACATAGCTTTGTAAGTCAAGCAGAGATCACCTCTAAGTAGGCGATATCAGAAAGAGGATAGCTAGATATTTTTTTAGTCTGTCCATATAGGACAAGTATTTAAAGCCTAGGATCCTCTTTGTGAGGTACTTTTGCAGCCTCTCCAGTTGTTGCAGGTGTCTAGTGAGGTGTATGCCAAATGGGTCATTGTACTCAATGATTGGTCTAATGAGGGAAGAGTAGAGGGAGACAATGACCTCTTTCTTCCTGGATGCAAAAACCCCTTAGTAATGAGATGTGTCACATAGAAGGACTTTCTGACCACAGTGGCAATATGGTGGTCAAAAGAGACGTTGCTGTCAACCTGTGTTCCCAGATCTCTTATAACACCTTCTGTATTCAGTGGACTACCATCAATGTGGTAATTCATGGGAACTGGGTTTTTCCCAAAGCGGATGACAATACATTTTTTGGCATTGAGCTTAAGGCCATGGTTCTGACACCAGTTGTTGGTCTCAGTGAAGCCTTTCTGTAGGATATTAACATTGCTTGGGGAGTTAATAATAGCCCCCAGCTTGCAATCATCTGTGAACTTTGTCAGCCAGAGACCCCTCATGTTGGCCTGGACTTCAGAGAAGTGGATACCAAACAGGAGAGGACCCAGGACCAAACCTTGTGGGACTCCACTCGTGACTGGTCAGTAGTCTGACTTGGAGTCAGCTACTTTCACACTGTGGGTTCTATCTGTGAGCCAGTTAGCAACCCACCTAGTGATACAGGGGTTGATGCATAGCTTAGTGAGTTTTTCTATGATTCCTGAGTGGGGAATGGTATCAAAGGCCTTGGCCAGATCAAGGTAGGCTGTATGAACCACCTTGATTTCATCCACAGCTCTGGTGACATACTCAAAGAAGTTGACCAAGTTGAGCAGGCATGATCTACCCTTCACAAAACCAAACAGTGTGGTATCCAGTTTTGAGATTCCCTATAACCCTGTTTATTAGGTCCATGATGATGTGTTCCATAGCTTTGCATATCAGACTTGTCAGGCTAATGGGGCAATAGTTCCCAGGGTCTGTAATTCCTCATCCTTTGTGGAGAGGGATGGCTGTAGCAGTGTGCCATTCAGTAGGGACAAAGCCTGAGGTGAGGCTGTGATTGAACAGGGCACACAGGTGAGGTGCCAGTTCACTCTATAGTTCATGTAGAGCACAGCCAGGGATATTGTCAGGTCCCATAGAAGCTGTATTCTTGGCCTTGGACAGTGCTGTTTTAACCTTTACAGCAGTAATACTGGGTACCTGGCAATCTACTGGTATTGTGATTGATCCTCTGGGGGGGGGAGGTAAAGTTCACACTGAATCGGCCGGCCAGTATATTGGCAATATCTGTTGGCTCAGTATAGGAGGTACCATTGTGCAGTAGCTCAGAGCAAATCTGGGTATTATCATGGAGATTCCTTACATAACTATAGAAGGTCTTAAGGTTGTCTTTACTATCTGCTGCAATTCTGTTTTCATAGCTAGCTTTGGAGGATTTGATGAGGGATCTCAACTTTTTGTTGAGGCTGAAAAGGGAGTTTTTCCAGTCTTGGGACTTCACCTTGTTTTGCATCAGTTGCCTCCTTCTGTTGTAGAGTTTGTATATGGCACATGAACACCAGATTGGCTTCCTTTTTTTGAAGGCTAGCGTCTTGGTTCTATTGGGTAAAGCGATATCCATGCATTTGTGTACATGTTTGTACAGTGCATTGGTGTATGATTCAGCAGTCATGCAACTATTCTCCATTTGTATGGGTGCCGTGAAGTTAACCACCTCTGTCTTTGAAGCCCAAAGTTAGCTTTGGAGAAGTTTTTCATGGTGATTTCCTTTGCAGGGGGAGGTGGGATGGATGTGGATATCCAAGGTGATTAGTTTGTGGTTGGATCTAACCAAGGAGGAGTTGACTATTGGTGTACAGCAGCGGTTGCCCATGTTGGTAATGACCAGGTCATGGATATTGCTACTTCTAGTGGGAGTAAGAATGAGTTGGTCCAGGACATTGGACTTAATGAATTCCAGAAAATGTTGGGCAAGCGTATTGGTACATGAGTAGCTTTCCCAGTTAATGGAGGGGCAGTTGAAGTCACTCAGTTTGAGGGTGTTAGGTTGGACCCTAATATTCTCCAGGGTGCTTAGGAACATGGAGTGTGAGTCTTGGGACATGGTTGGGGACCTATAGCAGGCTACGACCTGAATCATTGTCTTACCCAATGTTAGCTGCACCTAAAGTATCTCATATGCATTATGTTAGGCTACCAGTCTGGAGGTGTGCGCATCCTTTATGAATATGGAAACACCAGCGCCTTTGGAGCTGCGGTCCAAGTTCTGGGGCTGAAAGATGTAGAATATGTTGTAGCCTGGTAATGCAGGGGTGCTTTCTGCTGCCTTGAACCAGGTCTCTTTTACAGCACAAATGTCGATGGTCTCCATTTTAAGGAGTGCTTCGAATGAGTGCATTTTGAGATTTAGACTTCTAGCACTGAGCAGCATGACCCACAGATTGCATTTTTTTTGCAGCTGTTACAGTGGTAATTTGGTCTTTAGAACGCTGCCTAAAAAAGGCACTATAGGAGTGGCAAGAGCCTTGACCAGTATCTGGAAGCCCAGGGGTGACAAATGCAGGCCATCTCTGGCAAAGCATTGAGGTCTGTCAGCCATGTCATCCCAGGCAGAGAGATACTGGATCCCCATAGAATGACACCAGTAACTTAGCCAATTGTTGAAATCAATCATTTTCTGCTTGTACTGTGGTATCATTTTGGGTGATGGTAGGATGCTGCTCAGGGGTAGGGTCATACCCGCCTGGGCTACATAATCCGAGAGCTCCTCCATGTTTCTCTTCATGTAGTCCAGGGAGGTACATCTCAGGTCATTCATGCCCACATGTACAATGACAGAGTCATATTTGTACCTGTTGTTGAGGGACCTGAGTGCATGCATTATGTGGCAGATCCTGGCACCTCAGGCCGCACCTGACAGGCAGCTGACTGTTACTTTCTTCTTATTCAGCCTAGTGAGTGAGACATCAGTGTGCCTCACTACCGAGTCACCTTTGACTAGTGTGTTAGGCATGCTGTTTTGCCTTAGGGGCTTTGGTTGAGTGGCACGCTGTTTAGGAGAGTTATGTGTCTCATGATTAGTGTTGTGTTGTGGTGGTGGAGTGCATTTCTGTCTTGGAGGTCTCTGCTGTTTGGGTAGATCTTTACTGAGATACTCCGTGAAGGTGGGTATGTGGTTTGGGTTTTTATGTGAAGGCAGTGCTGGTGTGTGTTCTGTAGGGCTATGTGTTCCATGTGGTGTCATGCGAGTGTTGACCTTCTCCTCTTGATCTGCTATTCCTGTCTTGGCTGGAGAGTGCGTGGCATCTGATTTGGATATGTAAGTGCATCTCTTGCAAGTTAGGAGGTAAGAGGACAGGGTTGTCAGTGTACATGATTGAATGATTCCATAATTGCTGTTTGACTGCAAATTGTGTATTGCTTTCTGGGATGTTTGTACTGCTACATCTTCTGAACCCCCTCCCATCATTCACAGCTTCCTGTGTACTAACCCTGCTGTGTAACTTTGCTGTTAGAAAAAGAGCAAACTTTCATTCTTACACCTTCTCTAGTGCCATTTATGCGAATGTGAACAGAAGAAGGATTGCGTATTTCACTCATCATTATATTTTCATCTGTATAGATTCCTATTGCTTTGACCCATCCCGCCTTCTCTGTCTTACCATGCTTTTCAGTTTATTCCAAAAATGTGGTGTACAGTTCTATTTTATTTTTATCTTAATAAACAGTACAAATGAGAAATGTAATTACATTTATTTATTGACATTTGATTATGAGGAAAGTCCATTTGGGTAGATGCCCATTTTCAGTGGAGGTCCATGGTGAGGCTTCAAGCTATTACAAAAAATATTTTATGAACAAAAGTTTTACAAGCTTCAAAAATAATACAGAAACATCTACAGTTAAATAATTATTCCAAATGAGACATACTGTGAAAACATTTGTTAAAAACAGATACAACTTATATGAAAATATTTCAATATTTATAGAAATGTTACGTAAATTAGTATAATATGAACAGGAATTGCAAAGAGAAGAGGGAAAAAAACAGCGCTATGGCATAATTAGACAGAGTCAGGGAAGAGAAATCGACTGCAGTTAGGAAGCAAGGAAAGGGGAGGTATGGAGGTATAAGCTATAAATTTGTACTTGCTCACATTTAGAGATGTAGTTTATCCTAGCTTTGAGCAATAACAGAGCCACATTTTGGCTAGGAAGTCTTTCATAATAGTTTTAAAGGACTGGAGGGAGTGTACTGACCTGAGGAATATATTTAAGGCATTCTAGGCCTTAGGATCATGGTGTGAGTACACACCATGCGCAACAGATTTGATAGGTTTGTGGCAGAGAGAAGTTTTTTGCTCATTGGATTGTAAAGACCATGTGGGAATATAGTTATGCAGAATGATATATAGTGCCAAACAAGCAGATGGATGTTGGACAGTTTTATAAGTGGTAAGAAGATGTGTATATGTTAGTTGATGGAGTAGTTCTAAACAATTTAGACTTTTTAGTACTGTACAGCGGTGGGTTCTGTAAAGAGGTATTCTTTGCAAATTTTGCAACTTTATTTTAGCATTGTTTAGGTTTTGCTTTTTGTGATAGCTTGAGGTTAGTAAGGATGGAAGCAAAAGGTAAGTAGGTGCAAGTGTGGATTTAGTTGCATTGGTGAGAAGTTTTTCTCTGTATAAAGCATGCTTTGTTTTTGTTGATTTTTTTATGCAATTTTGTATATGCAGGGCAAGTTTACGATTATCATCCACTATCATCCCTAATAATTTGCTATGAGAAGTGACTTTGATGGTTGTATTATTAAAAAGGTTATTTTAAATTTTATTTTTTCATGAGAGAGGGATTTGAGGGGGGAAGTAATTTTTTATGGCTAGAGAGTTGAGCATGAGTTGTAAGTTACAAAGCCATGTTTCAGTGGCTGATTAAAAAATTTTTTTCATGAGAGAGGGATTTGAGGGGGGAAGTAATTTTTTATGGATGGAGAGTTGAGCATGAGTTGTAAGTTACAAAGCCATGTTTCAATGGCTGATAAAACTTCCTGAGTAATTTGTTTGAGATGTGGTAGGTTGTCTGATGTGCATATGAGTGTGGAGAAATCAGCGTATTGTATTAGGGAGGACTGTTGTGTGGATGTGTGAAGGGTGTCGATGAAAATGTTAAAGAGGAGGGTCCAAGGATACAGCCTTGTGGTGCACAGGTGGTGACTGTCAAGTATGGGGAGAGGATGGAGTGCCATTTTACTGACTGATTCTTATTGGACAAGAAGCCTTTAAACCATAGAAAGATGGGCTGATATAGACCTAGTGAGAGCATCTGTAGTTGACATTTGCTGTGACAATGTTGAAAGCTATAGACAATTCTAAAAATAAGGAAGACACTAGTTTGCTATTATCTTTGGCTTTATTGATAGTATCTATAAATATTAGAAGTGTAGTATTAGTACTATGGCAAGGATAGAACCTGTGTTGTGGTGTAGACAGGAGTTCTTCCTGTAGAAGATAGGTTAGCTATTTTTTAAATACATTTTTCAAGTAATTTGGAGAAGGGGAGATAAGATTTCCATCAGGTGTAAAGTTAGTGATGTCTGTTGCATTTCCTCCTGTGCTAGAGGGAAAATATGTACTTTTTTCCAGAGAGAAGGAATATGGGATTCCTGGACTGACCTATTTATAAGAATTGAGACAGGACAAGCAATGTTATTGGATGGTATTTTAAGATACTCACTTGGAAGGTCATAAGCTAAAGTAGAGCACGGTTTGCTTAAGAGTACTTTTAAATATGTGGGCAAAGGTTTGAAGGTAAGAGTGGATGCCGTGATATGTGGCTGTTGAGCAGGGTTGCAATTAGATGTTGGTGAATACTTGGTTAGGGAAGCTAAACTATCTATGAAATAAGAGTCGCATTCTATTGCAGTATTGAATGGTCAGTTGTTGGGAGAGGGGTCAGGGCTAAATTTTTGGCTGGGATGTAAGATTGCTTTAATGATTGATAGAATTTTTGGGTTGAGTTTATGATTGTTCTAAATGTTGTTATAGTATTATTTCTGTCTTCACTTGTTTGCTTTTTATTACGGTTGCAGAGCATTCTGAAGTTTCTGAGATGTTGTGGTGTTTTATATTTTTGCCATTTATACATGCTTTTTCCTCTTTCTTGCATTAGCATTCTACTCTTTTTGGATAGCCAAATTGCATTATTTAAATTTGGTCTATTCCCTCTAGGAGGTACAAGCCTATTTAGGATATATAGTATAATAGAAGAAGAAGATTTTTAAGATGTTCCTATTAAAAGATGATAGGGTAGCAATGAATATTTCTAGGTTAAGCCTGGGCAGGTTTTATAAACATAGCATTTAATTGGATGGTTATATAGATTGGGAAATAGTCACTGAGAGAGTCTGACATTGTACCTGTGGTGGTGAATTTACTAGGGTATGGTACTAGGATTCAGTCTAATAAGGAGTTTGATGTCTTGCAATAATGTGTGCAGCTATTACTTAGTTATGTGAAACCGTGTAAGTTCACGCTGGACATAGGGGAGTTAGAGGTTATGTTCAATCGATATTTACATCACCTACTAGTATTTTTTCCTGTGGAATTGTTATGGATATCCAATTTAAGATTTCTTCTAATGTAGCTGTTTTGTCAACATGAGGGATGTAAAGGACAATAATATACATTTGTTTATATTTATTTATTTTCAGAAAAGTAATAAGAAGCTCTGATGAAATGAATTTTGCCATAGGTTTGTTGTAGGGGGTAATGTGGTAGAGACATTGAGAAATATTAAAGCAATACCACCTCCCTTCCTCTTTACATAGTCATTATGGATGATATTATAGCCAGGGTTGTAATTTCAGAGTTGTTCATGATGGGTTTAAGCCACTCTTCAGTTAGTAATAGAATATTACATTTGTGTTGGGTAGTCCAGGCATGTAATTCAATAGTTTTATTTCTTAAGGTTCAAATAGCTATAGTTTCAAAAGTTAGATTACTGGGGTAGGGAGTTAACTGCTGTGGGTTACAGTAGCATGTGGAAGGGAGCTGTCTTGATGTTGGTTGTGATAGCTGGGGCCAGGATTAGAGTGAATGCCTTCTAGAATGATTTTAGTTTATTAAAGCATTACTGGTTCTTGTTTTTGGAGAGCATTTTCCACTTAATTTTAGCTTGATTTGATTTGAAATGGAATTAATCAGTATATATTTGGTGTAAAGATAAGAGGCATCATTAAATAGGAATGGTGTAATTTGTGGAGGATTTAGAGAGGAACTACAGTTAGGTGCTTGGGACAGAGTTCGAGAGATGTTGAGAGCTATTGTTGAGTCATGGTAAGATGAAAGATGACTGACCAGGATGAGAGGAATAGAGGATAAGCTGAGGAGTAGTATGATTAAATAAAGGGATCTGTATTTTAGTGATGACAAGCAGTGTAGAATTAGGAATCAAGGAGGAAGCAAGAAGTTACAGGGCTGTAGAATATTTTGTGATGGTAGAGTCTGAAAGCTGGTAGAAGGTATGAAGGAAGTATTTTCTGAGACAAAATGGAGTTAAATTGTCCTATCTTCTCTTCTCTTATGTTTGTGAAATATTAGAAATAGAGGTGTTTGAAAGGATAGACTATAACAGCTTAGTTAAGGTAGGGAGTAGTGAGGGTTTATTTGGGGAAAGCAGAAGTTGAAATGTCAAACTATAGACACATGCTGTTGCAGAGGAATCAGAGTAGGAAAAGGACATAATGCAAGGCAGTATGGGAGGGAGAAAGGTTTTGGGAATGATGCTAAATGCTAGACGAAAGTTGTGAAATAGGAAAATAGAAACTGGGATGTTTGTATGATAGTAGTAAAGTTTTTTGGGGAGGGTTTGGAATAAGTGTCACCGGTGAAATGTTTATGTGGAAGGTATAATGGTAAAGTAAGAGGAGGTAGGTGGGAAATGGGGGTACATTAGAGGAGTATAGCAAGTCTCACACTAGCAGACTACCCACCCTGAAGTCAATTATTATGCAGAGAGTAATCTTTACAGAGAGCAATATGTTTATACTCAGTACAGAGCAATTAAGGAGACACAATGCAGAATATGTTTTCTTTCATTTACTGAATGCAGACTCTGAAAAGCTACAAAGATAAGTAACTGTTATATACAGTGTAAACTATGTTCATGAGAAAGGACAGTGGCCAGCTTAGTAAGTGGTCCTTAGAGTGCAAGGACTGCTCCTTTGACTTAATGTCACAGCCACTTTCCACCACAAGGCTGGCACATATTTAAGTAGTCAAAGTTAAAAATCAGCAAGGTTCCTCATGTTAAACTTGCTTATTTTATAGAATGACAACATTCTCAGTGAAAACTTTTATACAAGTGGGCCTTGTGGCAGAGCTCCTGCAGTTTGGAGGTCAGGGATGGAAAGAAATGAAAGTACAGTAAGTTAATATAATCCTTTTAACATTATTTTACTAGTTATTGAAGAAACACCCACTTCGTTAAAACACAGAGCCTTAAAAATATACTATTTTTCATCTAAAAAAAAAAAACTAAGCAACTGTTTCAGGTAACAAACAGCCATGAAATAGATTCATTTTACTTAACAGCAAAACAACATGTCTGAAAGTCCGAATGTATGAAATGCCTAATTTCACTTCTGGGTGCTGACTACCCTTGAAAGTGAACTGAGACTTGTCATGAAATGGAATTCTTTTTTTTTATTTATCTTTTGTTGACAGGGTTAGCTCCAATAGGCTGGTAGCTTCTTTTCAGGAGATACCCAAGCTGGTATTTACACTACTAAAGGATATATGGCCAGGGCATCAGAGAACTTTCCTTACTATTTTTGATAGGTAGCTTAGGATCTTTTACATCCACTCAAGCTATCACCAACTCAAGCAGATGAGCCTTGGTTTTAACTATCATCTGAAGGACAGCAAAGTCACAAGTGCAACACCCTGGGTAAGTTCCATTAAGCTAGTAGCCTCTTTTTAGGGGAGAGCCCCCCCAAGGTGATGTATACGTACATATATGGGCCCCCTTCAGTAGATCGAACTTTTAAATGTTTGAAGACAATATGGCTGACACCATAACATCGAACATTTAAAATTCCGAACGGACTGAATGGAGATCCGCGTACAGTGTGGAATGGGAAGATTTCCCTTTTTCACAAGGTAGTGCGATCTTGGAGTTCATATATTTAAGTAGCGGGTGCAGGGGGGGGCTTGTCCCCCTGCTACACAGGTTTAGTTTAGTTTTTTTTTTTTTTTTTTTTTTCAGTTTTCGAACTTTTAAATCTTCGATGCTATGGTCTCGGCCATATCGTCTTCGAACCTTTAAAAGTTTGATCTACCGAAGTAGATCCACACACACACACACACACACATATATATATATATATATATATATATATATATATATATATATATATATATATATATATGTGTGTGTGTGTGTGTATATCTATATATATATATGTGGCCAGGGCATGGGAGAACTTTCCCTTCTCTTTTTGATAGGTGCCATGGAATCTTTTTACATCTACCTAAGCTATCACCATCTCACACAGATAGGCCTTGATTTTATCATGCCATATGAAGGACAGCACAGTCAGGACTGCAACACCCTTCCCAACTTGTACAACACTGCAATTTCAACATTGGATCCATCTAGTGCGGAAACAGAATCTGCAGGCTTCTGCAGCAAAGGTGCATGCTACCTGTTGTGCCACTGAAACTGCATTTAAAATGTCTAATTTCTGTCTAAAAATCCAAAATATTCTACTATACATATGGCACAATAACAGAATTTACTGTTGCTGTTTTTTAGCATTTGTTTTTCCCAGTCTACTGCCTAACTAGGGTATCTTCTGAACAGGGTCTGCATGCTTGAGTTGTGAATGTGTGGGTTTTCACCAATAGATCAAGTTTTCTGTTGGCATATGTGTAGACAGCATATGTGGGTCCTCAGATCAGCTTAACATCCTTTGCAGAATTAGCCTTATGTCCAGTGAGTACTAGGACACACTCTGTACCCCCATCCCCCACTACTCTGAACAGGAGAAAGCAGATAAAAGAAAATCAATGCAGTTTTTATGAAAAATGTGGGTTTCTGAAACCTTTAGATTTATCTCACATTGAGCCTAACTTCTTCTTATTAAATGGAACAAAGGCCATAACCTATGCCTGAATTCTTATTTATCTATATGAACTAATCCTGCATGATGAGAGGACGATGAACTTTCCTCTCATTCTAGGCAGATTATTGAATTTTAGATAGCAAACTAAATGACAGAGCTTTCATAACACTACAAAGTTAAAATAGGCATTTGGTCAATACCTTTCATAATATGCTATAACCAATGCAAGTTAAATAAGAAAAGTTGTATTGTTGTTTGTTGGGGATTGAAAAGGAATCCAAGAGTGGGCACGCACATTTTCCGTGACCAGCTTATTTGCTATTCTCTCACTATTTCTGAGAGAATGCACTTCGGGAGGTTAGAAATAATTAGTGGGCACTTGTGTTCTAGTGAGTACAATAGGTACAGATGTCTAACTTAGAAAAACTTTAATGCCCATGGGATTAGAAAACTATTGTAGCGAGAGGCCTTCATTTAAATTACTAAACATGGTTCCTCATCTAATGTAGCTTCCTGGATTTTTTAAAGGGAAACTACCAGCACTGATTACTGAAAAGTGAAGCATTTTGCTGTGCAGAAAAATAATTTTCTTTGTTTATTTTCTGAATGATGTCTTAACACTTGAATGGAGCAGTGTTTAGTCTCCTGACTTTCCAGAAGAGAAATTAGAATGACAGATTAAAGAATAAAAGCAGAAGGTGGTCAGAATAAATCAAATCAAGTGCTAGCAAAAAGAAGGGGATAATGAGAACATTGGGCCTCAAAAACCCAAGAAAGCAACTGAAAACTCAGTAGGAACAAGGACATGAAAGAGCTGTAGCCCATGGATGCAAATGAAGACTAAAATTCAGCTGAATGTTTACCATTAAATTGCCTGATTTCAAGGATAAGCTAATGACTTGTGGAGAATTAATTCTGTTATCTGGTGGATCGTTCCTGAGAATAGTTGTCCTTATTTTAAAGAATTTCTAAGACAGAACAATGCAATAACATATAAAAGAAACAAGATGTTCATTTCTAGAAAAAACAAACAGCAGTCTGATTTCTTGGTATGCATAACAGGAAACAGGAGATAAGTCAGAGTCAACTGGAACATCAATAATACATTGCATGTGGTGTCAGAGCAGTCTCAAAAATGAAATGCCCCAATTACATGTTATATGGCTACTGGAAGCATGTAGCATTACAGCTTCCGTCATCAAGATGCTACTTCAATAAATATTCTTTTTTGTTGAAAGCAATGTTATTAACATTCACAGGATCAAAGAGAACATATGTTTCTTTTTATGAAAGTCTAACTGTATGAATGTTAGAAGGCTGAATAAAAATTATATGCATAAGTCTAAGTCTCAATGTGACTGTGTGTGTGTGTGTGTGTGTGTGTGTGTGTGTGTGTGTGTGTGTGTGTGTGTGTGTGTGTGTGTGTGTGTGTGTGTGTGTGTGTGTGTGCGTGTGTGCGTGTGTATGTGTGTGTGTGTGTGTGTGTGAGTGTCTATGTGTGTGTGTGTGTGTGTGTGTGTGTGTGTGTGTGTGTGTGTGTGTGTGTGTGTGTCCAGATATTTGCAGAATGTCTACATGTTTGCCTAATATTTTTGGTCTGTTCCTGATAAAAATTGTAGCTTTCTAGCAAGTCACTGAAGATTACAGTCATTAAATAATAATATACATTTGAGTTTCAGATTTCCCATCCCTCAGAAGAAGCAAACCAACACATATCCTGTTACATGTTAACACAAATCCTGTTATACTAGCAACTTTCTAAGTTTATTATAGCAATATTTAAAATCTGTACCTATTTTTGGACCTTTGATCCCCCAGTTATTTTAGGCTTTGTCCAGATTTCTTGCACTAAAATGTTGACAGGTATGGTGTGTGTGAGTGTGGTTGTGCACAATTTCACAACCCATGGCAGGTTTCAGAACAGATGCCTAATGTTTTAAATATATATTATGAAAGGATTACCTAAACTGCAAGGCTCACAGTGACTTAGCATTCTCTTTATTGTCACCAATATGACATCCACAGTTACTAACACAGTCTATTGCCATATATGTAATATGCAGATGCATCTATGACCTATTATATATATATATATATATATATATATATATATATATATATATATATATATATATATATATATATATATATTCTAGCAAGCATGTAACCTGTATGGAAGACCACAGTATTGCAGTGAGACCAAATCATATGTAGCTGTGTAAATTATATTCAGGAGGTCATGTGCATGTCAGGGTGTGTGCAGGCTGAGCTATGGTACTAGCCTGGAACTGTACATAAACCATGTATCACCTTAGTGCTGGATGATCAACTCATGGTCTGATCTGGTAACATGTATATTGCAGTACTGATACAGAGAAAGGCTGACTGCTGCATATGTATGAATGTGCTATCAGTCTGATTCCATAATCCATTGATAACACATGCATTGCCAACTTTTTTACTGGTGTTTTAGTTAAACAGTGATGAGTGCTCTACACAGTACAACTCTGAAGTATAAACCTGATACCACTGTTTAAATTGAGAAGTACAAACGGCAAGTTACATGGCAGACAGTACAGACTACAGGAGCACCACAACACAAATGTATGGCAGTATGCTGAAGCATATGCTTAGGTAACACTGCATTATGTGTCTGAACCAGTATTATCATGAATACCACAGCAAAAAAAAAAAAAAACTATGTGCACTTTATAATCAGTGTATCAAAAGGATATGAAACAAAAAAAGTTGGACTCTGGGCATTTATGAAACAAGCAGGCAAGACATATCCATGGGCACCATTAAAAAGTATATGTGGCTGTAATGGGCATGTGGTTATGAATGATTTTTTGCTTACTAATTATTATTTTTATGACATCTTCATTGTTATTGTTCCATAATTAACTCCCATTCCTTCTTCTGCAACCATAATCTAATTTTTTTGCAATATAGCTGATAAAATCCATTTCGCATTAAATAAAATTCCATTAAGTCTTTCATTTCAAATAAGCCATATTAAATAAAGTAGATTCATAGCTATCCTTCTCAGATACTCTTTCTTCTTGTTCTTATAATATCCATACATAACTATATTCATATCTATATTATGCCACTAATATTTTTCAAAAAAATTCTTCACACAACTTTTCTAGAGTTTCACCACTCTTTTGCATTTAAAAAAAACATATCTTATGTTGTCTCTTCCTCTCCACAAAATACAGTTTCTTTATATATGGCATATTCCCCTTTACTGGTAACTTGTTTATCAACAGTCTCCATAGGAAATCCTGACACTACTATTTTGATACACCCCTTTTTCCTTACTTTAACAGGTTTAATCATTTCTTCTGGTAAATATTTCCCATGGCTTTACATAATAATATTGTTTCATTACATAATTATACTATATCCTTCTTTTTTTCTCTCTATCATCCAATTTTATTTTCCACTTTAGTATTTTCCTTGTTAGGTTTTAATTTCTTAATTTACATATTTGGTTTCTCTTTTTCTTAGTCTCATCATCTCCAAGAACATTTTGTACTTGTATTTAAACATTTTAACTATTAATTTCACATTTTCTTTCTTACTCAGTTTAATACTCTATACAAGTTTAAAGGAGTATAATGAATAACTGGATTTAGTAACCCCAATTCCTTTTCATCTTCACTCATATATAACTCACATCTTTTCAATGGCTTTAATTTTGAACCCCATATGAAAGAAAACACCATCTGCATAACTTCATCTTCATATTTTTCTGGGATCGTATAAACATCTGAAACATTTGACATGTATGATATTTTTCCATTAATACAGAATTCATCAGATGAGGCTTTTTCCTGTATGCTAATCTATATGTCCTCCACAGAAGACATATTTCTTCCATTTCTTTTATCAGACCAGCCCATTGCATCTTAATAATACAATAAAAAGAACGAAACAACAACAAAGAAAATACAACGGCCAGAAAACCAAAATAAATTTAATAGAAGCACTGAATACTGACGTCTCAGCTGAAAAGCCATTGCATCTTAACTACATAATTTTTTTCCAAATGTTATTCCTAGCAAAGACACTTAATTCATTGGAAAATACAACCCCCCCCCATTTTCACTACATCACCTAAACCCTTACTTTTATCTTTATTCAGTGTCATCCCCATTTCCTATAAACATCCATCCAAATAAACCAAAACTTCTCTCATCCATATTTTGTTATTACCAACTACCACTATATCATCTGCGTATGTCAAAACTACTGGAATCACCACCTCTTTTGTATCACATATCTAGCATCATTCATTTTATAAGCTATTTCACTTACTGCCACATTCATTACCAAGACAAATAATATTCCACTTATAGGTCACAACCTTTTAAGAGGCCATTGTGTTACACAGACCCTAGCAATTTGTGACAAACACTCAAAATGCATCACTTCTAAGGGGTCTAGCTGATGTGGACTTTCTGACAGAAGTAGAAAGTTAGGGAATACTGTACATTTGTGACAAGAGTGCAATTTATTTGAAAAGTTACAAGAATAGGTTTGCTTCAATCTATATTTTCTTCACAATAATTCATGAAACTACTCTCATCTGACATAATTGAAAAAAACCCTAATTCATGTACAAAGTTAAGTATGACCCACTCTACTTGGCCAAAACTGAAACTGCAGTGCAATGAATAACTGCACTGTAAATCCCTTAAAATGTTACTGGAACATAAAACTTGACCTACATTTGCTACACAATAAACATATCACTCAAGAATGGCATTACTGATTGTTATACGTCTTAAAAAGGAAACTGCATCTAACTCAAAGTTAAAATCCACAGGCAATAACATTTACTTAAGCAAACAGTTCACACCCAGACTACCTCGATAATCAGATATCAATAAATTAAATACATAAAATTGGAAGAAACCACTGATAAAATGTAATATTCTCAGCAGAAAATGGATACATAACTGTACTCAAGTACAACTATTAAAAAATGTCTTCAGCACCAGCTTTTCCAGTCTTTCCACATCTTCTCCCAGCTAAATCTGTTAACTCAACCAATCAAGGACAAATCGGAGCAGAATCAGGAACAAATAAGCAATTAAACAGGGATACTTAAAATATAGCTACAATTACATTAATACCCATGGTTGAAATAACACGTTTATAATTCTAATCATTTGTTAAGTGTAATTCACTTTCTTTTGCCCATTTACTCCTGGCCCTTTTGCTATATCTACTTATATCCTCTCTCTTTGTGCTTATAATCCTTAATTCTTTACTATGTCAGAGTATTTTTATAATTCTTAAGTCCTACTCTTTCCTCTTTTCCTGTTGTCTCATAACCCCTCCCCCCCACACACACACACAAAAGCACCTTCCTCCAGTTGTTCTTTCCATAAGGTCTGAAGTATACCATATTAATTGAGCTCAGGGTTCTTGTTTGCTTTTCGTACATCAGATTCCCTCCAGCCACAAGTTGTATTACAGTAATACATTATACCAAACTAAGTATGTTTACCTAGCTGTTGTTCATGGTGTTTTGTATAGCTTACATTTGCTTATGTTTATGTAGTATAACACTACATATACCACTATGCTGAATGATATTATTAATTTTAACAATACATCACACTGCTACTCTTAGTTTGTTTATATTGAATATCATACAGAAGATCAAATTTACAAATTGAACTAATTAAATAACGTACATATAAATCGATGCATCCCTTGTTTAATTAGTATTGACATATGTGTGTATCTTTTTTCAATAGTCATAGCAGTTTCTATGTATTTTTGTATATACACCTATTTTGTCTTTGTAGAATTTGTTCACAGTGGAGACTCTATAGTAATTTATGTATTAAGAGAGGGACCTTTTATTTCCAGTGTAACAGTTTTGTTCAGTGGGACCTCTGTACAGATAAAGATGAACAAGAATTCACAGATTTTTGCAATCAAAACAGGGTCCACTTGATTTGTTTTGACATTTGAAATTAAATTCTTAAATCTGACTCTTAGTTCCTGAAGCTACAAGCTTAACTTAGATGCTTACATTACAACGTATGAGCTGTATTTATGCTATTTACTTTAAATGTTTTCAGTTCCTCTCAGATGTAGTGGAGTCTCAGTTCATTAATTCTTCAAATCAGAGCTTTTTAGACAGGTTTCACATTTGTTAATATGAGTTTCTTGCAACAATGGCCTCTAAGTAAACAAGACAGCAGAATAAATACACCAGTGACTTGTTGATAATACATACATTTTCAGAAAACAAAGCTGAATTGGCTCATATACCATGATGCTGATTGGCTAAAACTGCGGTATGCAAGCCAATCAAAAATTGCAAAGTGGAGCCACCACTGTTCAATGCAGAACTGCGGAACAGTGGGCTAAATTCATCTGAAATCTGGAGCATTTCACACAATCCGGAGCACTTGGCTGCTCAGACTCATGGGACATCCTTGCTTCATGTGTATTTCTTCACTCAGCCACCCAATCACTAACACTCTCACTCTATTACTTGGATACACTGACATACATACTCCCTTAATTCTGATACCTTTTCAGTACTTCCCGATAACATCCCACAAAGCATCATGTCCTACTGTATCAAATGCCTTGCTAATATCACTTCCCATAAATTTCACATTCTTCCTTTTACTTCTTATATCATCTTCAGTTTCTCTCACAACCAATAACAGTTCTTAACATCCCTTCTCTTTTATACCATGTATACTTTCTTCCATAATATCGCTCATCCTTTCTTCCATTCTCCTCTGTATTATTTTCATAACAAATTTATAATGTGTTACTTAATGTGATAGGTCTGCAATAGTTTTATTTCATGCTTCTCATCCTCATTACATATAAATTTTAATATCATACTAAATAACCCTTCATAAACAAACCTTCCATTCAATGATTCATTCAGTGCATTTACAAAATGTTGTCTTTGCCTGTCCATTAATTTATGTATTCTGTACTCTGTACCATCTAGACCAAATACTGAATCAACATTTACTTTCCCAAATACTCATTCAATTCAGTAATAGTAAATTCTTTTTCAAATTCTCTGTTAATTAATTCTGGATTTTTCTTTCCATCCTCTCTTATTTTCTTTCTTTTACTCTTATATGTATATATTTTCCACATACTGTACTATAATACTCACAATTTGCTCTCGTATTCTTTCTACATCTCCTTTTACATTTTTTATTTCCATCATTATATTAATATCCACATTTACTATTTTACCCAAATATGAAGATACCTCCTCCCTTGTAAATAAAACATCTGCCTGTACAGTAATGCATTATTTTTTTAATTCTTTTATACATTTATTTTTCTGTATCATAATACTCTCTTGTATTATTCTCTGTTAAATTTCTATACATTTTCAAATACTTCACTTTCCTTTCCTTTCTTACATTATCCTGCCAGTGAAAAAAACACATTTTATACTTCTTTTTAAATTCAGTCTATCAATAAGTCTAGTTCTTATAAAAAAACATCATGGTTATATGATCCTTTCATAATTGCAATGCATCCCATTCTCCTATTTCATTCTATCATCTCCATCCATATTGCTAAATGGTCTGAAAAACCTCTCACAACTGTATCTCTGTCTGATACCCCCAAGTCTTCCAATAACACAAAAGAATCAATTTCAGATCCAAGTGCCCCCCTTCTATAAGTCCACAGACATTTGTACTACAAAGCTAATTTACCACATAGTATCATAGGTTCATAAGAGACTACTAGGCTAACGGCCATAGAGCCCTTTCAAGCCTAGCCATGTTATTTAGTGTTGCCCCAGCTGTGAGTCTTTAGGTGAGTGAAATTTAAAAAAGGTAAAGGTCTATGGTAGGGACATAGGCAACACTCCAGGGGTGAATGTACAGTAGGCTATCCATTGATCTAAGTTGTGTATGAAGAGGGAAAGGGAGAGGGTCTGTTTCACATGAATTTGAAGCTTGTTCCAGAGAAGTGACAGTCTCTTAGATATGTATCCATGTCTCCAACATAGCCTGCTCATGTCAGAGGCTTGGATAAGATCCCTGGAGTGAGTGAACCTCCTATAGTTTGATTTACAAATGTGTAGCATTTCCAGAGGGCCAGGTCAGAGATTGCTCTGTAAGCCAGACACAGGTCACCCCTTAGTAACTTGTAGGACACAGAATACAGTGACAGTGCTTTTAGTCTTTCCGCATAAGACTTGTTTTGTGTCCTGTATCATTTCTTGGTGAAAAATCTCCATGGTCTCTCTAGTTGTGTCAGGTGAGCTATATGCAAAACGGAACATTGTACTCAATTATTGGTCTGATGAGGGCTGAGTATAATGGAATTATCACCTCCTTACATCTAGATGTGATGCCTTTTTATAAGATGTGCCACATAGAAGTATTTTCTTACTACTCTGGACACATTGTGGTCAAAGTTCATATTGCTATCAACTTGAGTACCCAGATCAAGTACCATTGCATCTCCACTTAGGTGGGGTGCTGTCTATAATGTAATTAACAGGGATATCAGCTTCCCCAAAGGGAATAATAATGCTTTTTTTTTTTGCTTTTAGCTTTAATCCATGGCTTTGGCACCACTTATTTTTCTGCATTAATCCTGTTTGCAGTATGTTAACATCATTGGGGGACTCAGTGATTCCTCCCAGTTTGCAATCATCAGTGAACTTGGTCAGCCATAGACCATCCAAGTTTGTCTGGACTTTTAAGAAATACATTCCAAACAGTAAGGGGCCCAGCACTGAACCCTGTGGTAAGTCACTGTTGACTGTTTTTTTGCTTGAGGTGCCCTGTTGGTGAGCCAGTTGGCTACCCATCTGGAAATGTCGGGGTTAATTCCCAATTGGGAGAGTTTCTGTATAACACCTGAGTGGGGGATTGTGTCAAGTGCCTTCGCTAGATCAAGATAAGCAATATGTACTGTCTTTCCCCTCGTTCAGAGCCTTGGCAACTTTCTCATAGAAGTCATCCATGTTTAACAGGCATGATTACCTTTATCAAATCCAAACTGGGTTGGGTCCAGAATTTGGAGGTTACCTGTGTTCTTGTTAATAAGGTCCATAATGATTCTTTCCATGTCCTTGTAAATGAGGCAAGTCAAGCTTATGGGCCTATAATTCCCAGGGTTGGTTGATGGTCTCGTTTTGTGCAGAGTGGTTACTGTTGCTGTCCTCCATTCTGTCGGAATATAGCCAGTTTGCAGGCTGCAGTTAAAGAAGTATCCAAATGGGTCTGCTAGGTTATATTTTAAGTTGTTTAAAAAGCAACCTGGCATGTTGTTTGGTCCCCTTGATGCCATGTTTTTGGCCTTGAATAGTGCCAAGATGACCTGCTTTCTTGAGATAGTGGGCTAAGGAATAGTGGCAGGTATACTTTGGGGGGTGACTGGTGGGGACAGGTTGGAGCAAAGTTTGCTCCAAATCTGTCAGCTAGCAGGTTGGCTATTGCCTCCAGTTAAGTATGGGTGGTGCCATCCACAACCAGTTTATTGCATAGCTGGGTATCCCCTCTTAGATTTCAAACGTACTTAAAGAATGTTTTGTCATTATCCTTAGCTGGGGAAGCTATTTTTTCTTTGGTATTAACAATGGAGGACTTAACAACATCTCTAATTTGTTTGCTTAAGCTAGAGAGGGATTTCTTCTTTTGCTGAGCCAGTTCCCTCTTATTATTGGGCATTAGCTCTTTTCTCTTGTTGTATAGACTTATTATACTAGGGGGCTACCAGGGGGACTTGTTTTTTTCGGCAAGACCTGGTTTTAATCTGGTCAGGTACAGCTGATTCTATACAACTGTTTAAGTGATTATACAGGGCAATGGTGTACACCCTTGCATAGGAGTCCATGTTATCTGCATTCAAGGGGGCTTTGAAACTTCTTATACCATCACTCATTTGGAGGTAATTTGCCTTTGAAAAATTCTTAAGCATTTTTGTACTTGATGGGGTATCTGTTCTCATAATTACATCGAACGAGACTGACTTATGGTCCAATCTTACCAGAGAGGACATAACATGGGGGGGGGCAATGCTCTCCCAAGCTAGTGAATACTACGTCCAGGACATTTGATCCTCTTGTGCTACGTGGTTTCAGAGTATTTGCATTGACAAAGTTCAAGAACCTCTGAGCCAGCATGTATGTGGTAGTGTATGTTTCCTAGTCAATGGTAACATAATTAAAATCACCCATGAGTAAGGCGCTGGGTGCTATGACAAGTGATTCCACTAAGTCCATGTATGTGGTATGCTCTTCTTGTTTCATGCTAGGGAACCAATAGCTAGCTATGATTTGGTAGGGGGCTTTGCCTATAGTTAATTGGATATGGAGAAGCTCAAGAGAATCATACTGTTTGACCAGTCTCAAGGTGTACCTGTCCTTAATGAAGATGGATTCTCCACTTTCTGCACCTTTGAACCATGTCTCAGTGACTGCACAGGTGTCAGCATCTTCCAAAGTGAGGCATGCTTCCAAGGACTGCATTTTCTTGTTTAAACTCCTAGCATTACGCAGCAGTGCCTTGAGTTAATGTAGAGAGGCTAATGCCTTTACCAGTATCTGAAAGCCTAGAGGAGACAGGTGCAGTCCATGTCTGGCAATGCAGAGTGGCCTGTCAACCAAGTCTTCCCAGGCTGACACATATCGGATCTCCTTGAACTGACAACTGAAGCTAAGCCAATTGTTAAAGTCAATAATTTTTTGTTTGTATTGCGGCATCATCCTCGGAGAAGGTAGAATGCTGCTTAAGGTTTGGCTTATACCTGCTTGTGACACATAATCTGAGATCTCAGTCATGTCTCTCTGCATATAGTCCGTTGAGGTACATCTCAAGTCATTCACTCCCACATGGACTATAATGGAATCACACCAGTACTTGTGGCTGAGTGGCTTGACGAATCCTGGCACCTGATAAGCCGATAACCATAACCTGCTCCTTATCCAGCCTACTGAGGGGAGGTCTCACAATTGAGTCATCTATGGCCAATACATTAAGTTTTGTGGTGTTACACCTTATGGGCCTATTTGTTGAGACACTGGTATGTGTTTCTTTATGTGCTGTGATTGCTTTTTGCATTGTTATGTAAGTAGTTTCCATTTGGGAGACCTCTGATCTTTTAGTAAGTTACTAATGAGTACCTCCACATATGTGGGTTTACATGCCAAGTCCTTATTTAGTGTGGGAAGTGTGTGCATGTTGAAAACCTGTTTGGCATTCCATTTTTCCTTATGTGAGAGTCATGCCTCCAATTTCATAGTGTAACTACATCTCTCACATAAAGCATTTGTTTGTTTCATGAGTACGTAGTTGTCAGTATACATGAGACAATTACTACATTGCCTCAGGATGACCATGTCTATCAGGCTAGCCAGAGAGATGATGGAAAACTGCCCATCCATGATAGAATGCTCTTACCGTATGTTTTAGCAGGAAATGGAATGGGTTAATTTGACAGGACTGTGCTAGTACCACCAAGAGTACAAGAGGGACTTATACTATGTGTAGGCTAAGGTTGATCAATAAGGCAACATTGCTCTTAGTACAGCTAGTAAGTTTGTAAGAGTTTCATTGATAGCTGTTTAGAGAAAAACTAAACTTCTAGGCTTTTGTCTCTATAAAGGACACTGCTAACCACCTCTGTGCAAAGAGCAGCACCACACAGATGTGAGCAAAGAAAAACAAGTTTTAAGCTAACTACCAATCAGGAAAGGACACAGTAAGCATTCCACCAGCAATCCCCAACACAGACAGGTAAGATCAGCACACTTCTGCCACAAGGGTGCAGAAAAACATCTTCTTAATGCAGAATAGCTGGCATGGAGCTCAAGTGTAACAAGACCACACAAACTACCTACAACAACCCTAGTGCTAATAGATGCAATGTAATACAGCACAATTAACTACTTAAAGCAACAGCAGATATTATAGTTTTTTTTGAAACTGTTAAAGTACAGTCACATTATATATGAGAAGTGCAAAAAAAAAAATACTTGGAGCCCTTATGTGTGCTTCCCAACTAAGAACGACCAAGTAAACACCTACTGCCACTAGATGAATACTTCCAGTCCTCCTAATGCAAAAGCATCATAAAGGAGTGTGTGGAGTAAAATGCTACTACAAACAAACTTAAAGATACAGGTACAGCAGTGTACTTTACACAGTGTATAAAAGTATGATTATTCAATAAAAGTACTTTGCTTTGTATGAATGAGCCATGAAAGCTGCTGTTGGTTGGGAAAAATGAGGAGAAAAAGTGTATTAATTTTGGATTACACTCTTTAACCTGAACAAGACCCTGTTAGGATAAAGCTAGTAATGAATATGAATAAGGTAAGCCCTAGAGAGATCAGCAGCCCAGAGTGACTAATCTCAGTGCACACCATGGATTTTAAGAAGAGCTGGTGCTTCTGCTCTTGCAGGGTGGTTTCTCTTTCAGGGAGTCTTATAACTACTGCAGAACACCAGATACTATAACTTTCAATGTCTTTGCTAAAGAATTCTGCTGAATGTCAAAAATAATAGGATAATAAAGACTCAAAATGATGACTATGTTTTAAATATCGTGCTAATTCACTTAAAAAGTTGCTAGAATAACACATTTAGCATCAACATGCATTTTTTTGGATAATAATAAGTATAAAACTCTGATGACTGGCTTTATTATGTCAAAGCAAATTTATGAGGCAAAATCTGGGAATATCTCTGAAATCAGGAATGGTGACAGGTATTCATTTACTTCCCAATAAGGTAAATAAAAGTGACTTACCCCTGTTGTTTGACAACTGCTAAACAGTCTGGTGCCCCCCCCCCCACTTCCCAGACTGTATGACTGTATAAATGGATATGGGGCATTCCCTTAATTATCCTTGACTGTGTGGAGGCCCCACAAAAGCTATTTCTGGTTGGGAAAAAATAAGGAGAAAAATAATTTTCTGATTATGCTCTTTAACTTGGACAGGGCTGTGATATGGCCCTATTACGATAAAACTGATATTGGCCTCTACTCTCAGCTGCACTCATACTAAAACCAGCCCTGCTCATATGTGTGTTTACAGAACATTATGTAGGTAATATGGGAGGCTGTGGATTGCGTGGTCATTGCTTTTTTTTTTTTTTCAGTTGTTTACCGGAAAAGTCTGACTTGGAATGAAGCCAATTTTCAGAGGAGGCCTGGTGAGAAACACTCCAGATGCATGTCTTTGTGACACAGGAGGAAACCCACATGAATGCAGGGAGGACATGCAGAAGGCACACCAAATGAGAATCGAACAGGGGAACCTCTTGCTGTGAAGTGACAATGCTACTGCTACACCACTGGGACATCCACAACACAGTATTGACACACATCCATAGAGTTGTTCCCTTTACTTTTCAGAGGTGCACAAAGAAAGTTACTTTAGCTCTTGTAGGGGCAGTGTACTATCTGGGAGTAACAAAGTAGAATGCATTACTGCAATCATTTTTTCACTTTCCTCACAATCAAACATCAGACACTTATGCAGGTGGTTGCCTTTGGTTGTTTGGATTGAGGAGTGAGGAGGCATGCTACATATATGTATAGCAGCAGTCACTTGAAGTAAGTCACTGTGACCATTTGAACCTCTGCTTTCATCCCAATCTAACACCAGAGAGATGCATAGGCAATGACTGTCTTTTTGGGGGGATTAGGGAGACAGGAGGTATTCACAGACAGGATTTGTGTATCCTCACAACAATTTCCTTGTTAGTTTATTGTCAACTTCTATTTTGTAAGCTTTAAATGTTAAACCTTAGGGGAAACTTATGTCTTTGCTGAAAATAAAAATAAATCTTTTTCTTACTCATGACTTTTGTTTAGACCCCTATTGGATTAACAGGTTGAGAAATGCCCTAAAATGCATACCAGAACATCTACACTCCCTTTGTCTTCTGGGGGCAATTTTCTTACGTGAGTTGTTTCCTAAATGTTTTCTATTGTGCTGTCTTGGTTAGGAAAGGTGTGTTGAAAGGATTCAAGGAAAACTAAAGCTGAACAGCAACACTGAATTTCTTTCCTTAATCATAATTTCTGTACAAGCCATCACTGGATGAAGAGATTGAGTTGAAAGAAAAAAAAAATTAAAAAGCTGAAGGAAAAGGTAAAATTTGAGAAATGTTACAAAAAGTACTGTGCTTGGTGTTGGAAGCTCAAGATGGGTAGAAACAAATGGAGAATTTGAGGATGTGTGCGCGTGTGTGTGTGTGTGTGTGTGTGTGTGTGTGTGTGTGTGTGTGTGTGTGTGTGTGTGTGTGTGTGTGTGTGTGTGCGTTTGTGTGTGTGTGTCTGTTTTGGGGGTGCTGAAACAGTAGGCAGTGTCTGGGGCTCTGTTTTACCTTAGTTGAGCCCTGTACATAGAGTTTTTGTAATGTACCATTGCTGTAAGTAAATGTGAGTAACTGTGACTGTCCCGGTGTGAGATGGGCCAACATAGTGTGGTATGCAGGCATTTTGTAACATAAGAGCATTGTTGCTACATATTAGTCTATATGTACTATTCGTAAAAGTTTGCAGCATAAATTCAAAAGATGGATAGGATGGGTGGTAGTGACAGAGGATACTTAGACTGGAAGTGCCCAGGGAGGCTCCCAATGTGACATTTGCTGGGGATCTTCGAAATGCTAATACCAGTCCTGCTTAACTAACAGCCCTTTACAGCACAGGTGGAAAAAACACTGTTTCTTCCATTCCACCTTTCAGAGATTGATGGTCCTGATTTTAAGATGCCACACTCACTAAGCATTAGGCTAAATAGATGAGATAGTGATTTATAGCACAGACTGAGAATCCCATCTGCCAAACTTAAAAGCAGTCTTGGGTGTAATTTGTGCAGCTGCCTTAAATGCCAACACTACAAAATGCATGCCAAGCTTAGATGAATTCAAATACTTTGACTTTTCCATCAAATCTAATTTGGTTAATCACCCAAAATTGAACTACAGAATCTTTGCAGTATTATTTAAGGCCAGCACTAAGAAATGCATCGGCTATTTCTTGGAATTGACCAAGTTATTCCTGGAAGATTAGATTATTTATTAATTTCCTGGCCTCGTTCTTATTGAGTTAGCTACTAGAAGACCCCCACAAAAATTCATATAATCTAATGATGTCTTTATAAATCAAAGGCAGCTGGCAATTAACTAGGCAAATGAGTGAGAAGATGGATGCAGTTGGTCTGAGGAGGTTTATGGGGTCAAATAATCGTTTTGCTGTTTGTTCTGGAAGTTTAGGCCTCCAGAGAAGAGTTAGAATTGCTCTAAGGTACTGAACATATTTCTTAGAGATCAGATGGGCCTAGGGTGCCATGAAATATATTTAACTGCTGGTCAAGACATTCATGATCATTATATACCAAGTGCACTTAAGTAAGTGGCAGGAAAATGAACAAGTAGTGGGGTTATTTACTTACATCTTAATCATCATCTCTTCTGCTTGTTATGGGAAAGCTGTTTTTTCATTTATTTTATTTATCCTTTGCTGAATAGGTAACTCCCCCTGGGTTAGTGACCTCTTTTCAAGGGAGACCTGAGGTGACTAGGCATATTTGGCCAGGTAATTTACCGTACTTTATGGTGAGTTGGAGAAAGGGTGCAATACTTCAGTTCCTAGTGTAGTGGCAGCTGGGAAGACGTTCATGCATGTAGTCAGTATGGTGGAGAAGAGAAAAAGAGGGAGAGCTGATGTTTGCAGAAACAGTCGAGTGCAGTGATGTTGACTCAGAGAGTGTTTTCCAGAAAACTTGTTCAATCCAAGACAGAGAGAAATGAAGTACAGAAGAAGTGTTCTGTTCCATCCTCCTAGTTGGGGTGGGGTGGTATTACATGATGTTATACTGAAAGAGTTAGTAATCCAAGAAGAACTGGAGAGTGGACAGGAAGTATCATGGCCTGATATTGTTAACAAAATATACCAAGAGGATAATAACCACAAAGTTGTAATGTCGAGGTATAAGGTTTACCAATAACCAGAACTGTACCTCAGTGGCTGCAATTGGACAAGAACTCCAAGGTGCACCCATAACAATCAGTGGTTTGAAATAGTTTATTTTAAAACAGGTCACTACATTCTCATCAGTTATATTATGTGTTCCATCAGTTTGTGGTTATTGGTTTTCATTTGTTGTAATTGTAATTGTGATGGCAACTCAGGATTCAGCCTTGGATACAGCAGTTCAGAAAAACTATATGGCCAGGATTCAAAGTAAGAACAATAAACCATTGGAGATATACATAATTTGGGAGAAAATAATATTGCCTTTGAGATTTACAGCTCCAGAGTTAAGAGCATGTATTCTAACTGGGAAAGAGACATTTTGTAACGTTATATCTGAAACAGTAGAAGTACTTGACAAATTGTTAAATGGACATGGAAAGAACTGGAATTCATTTCCCTGTAATGATTTGGTAGTAATTTCTAAAAATAGATACACCAAGAAAAAAATTCATATTAATTTCAGAATCGACACTGAAAACAGGCTTTAAAAATACTTAGAAGGACTATGTTTATGTGTGATAAATGTAGTTAAAGTTTATGATAACAGAGCACTATGGACGGGGTGGGGGGGTTGTACAATGATTTTGAAAATGGCAGAGGGAAAAATGCAACATATTCCAGATGTAATTTATATTGCTAGTATGAAAAGTTTTGTGAGATACTGGAGATAACCAAAAATTTTTTTTTGGACACAGGAGTATTTACTAGAAAAATGTGCTAAATTAAATATATGTGGGGAAGAGTACATGATGGTAAGAACTGAAAGTGGAAGGTTATAAATGTAAGAAGGTTGGGCATAAGTGAAACGATGATGAAAAGACAGAACAAGAAGATGAAGAAATAAATAGAAGTAGAAGAAACAGTAATGGAAAAATGTTTAAAATAGTAAAAGACAGAAGATAAAAGAGAATGCACATTGTATGGAAAATAAAGATAAAAGAACTGTGAACAAAGTGAGGAAGAAATAGTAAGGTGGCAATTTGTAAAAAAAAATCTATTGGTAAAAGAGTTAAGGATAGCAAACAAAAATTAGATAAAGAATATGAAGAAAGAAAGAAAGGAAACAGATGATTATAATGTAATTACTTTAAATGTCGATAGTGTATCAATGGAGTGACAAGAATGCAGCAGATTTTATAGTTCTGACAGATGTTAGGTTTTTGGAAAGGAAAAAAGAAAACAATTTTGAAATCTTGTGGTGTAAGCAAGTACAATGAAATTTATATGGAAGGATGTTCAGGGGTGGCATTGTTTAAAAAGGAAAAGGAGACTGTTGTATATTTTGTTCTTTTCTTCTTTTTTATGTAATTTCAACTGAAATATAGGACCCCTACAATTTGCAATAGGTGACATTGGATCTTTTACATCCATCTGAGCTACAACCAATCAAGCAGATGGGTCTTTAGTTTAATATGTCATTTGAAGGACAACATACTCAGGAGTGCAGCACAACCCTTTATGCTACACTGCAGTGACAGCAACCTATCTGGTTTGGGAAGGCCTGGCACTTGTCTTGGAGATGCTGATAAGTTTTCTCATAGGTTCATAGTTTCATAGGTGTGCACTAGGCTAATAACCACTAGGGCCTTTTTAAGCCTAGCCATACATCCCAAATCTCTGACAGGTTCTGTGTCCTTCATAAGTGTAAACAAGGGCTGGGAGATTAAATATTTGTAGGCAGGGCCCTGGGAGATAAACCATTTATAGGCTGTCTGTGTCCAGTAGAGACATAGGTGCCAAACCAGAGACGAATTTCCTGTTTCCCATCCAACTGTCCAAGTTACAGAAACTAGGTTAGGGAGGAATTCTGCATAATATGGATGGGGAGGCTGTTCCAGAGAAGGGATAGTCTCTGAGATACATGCCTGTCTGTCTAGCAGGTCCTATTTATATCACATGTAAGGTTTAAGTCTTTAGAATAGGTAATTCCAATGCTGTTTGTTTTTCAGATATACAGGAGGTTCATCAATGTGGGATCCAACAATGTCTTGTATGCCAGGCATTGATCTACAGTCAACAGCCTGTAGGAGACAGAATGCAGGGATAGGGCTTCAAGGTGGCCTGCATAGGACATGTTACTTATACCCTGTATTCTTTTAGTGAGTAACCTCTATGGACATTGCAGTTGTTGGATGCACCTGTTTACGTACATACCAACAGAGGCATTGTACTTGATGACAGGTTTGATAAATGCTGAATACTGTGGAACATTGACCTCCTTGGACATAGATGCCATACCTCTGTTTATAAGTCTCGCAACACAGAATGATTTCAACATTACTGTAGACAAGTGAAAGTCAAAGGCTAGATTACTGTCAGGGATGTGTTGCCAATAGTATGTTTGCCATGGGTGGATGACTTTCCAAAGATATTATTGTACATTAGTTGGCATATAGTTTTAGTCCATGGCTCTGACACTAGTTATTTGTTTGTATCAGCCCTTTGTGGAGAAAATTAGTGTCAATGGGGGATGCTATGACTGCTCTTAATTTGTAATTATCTGCAAATTTCATCAGCCAGAGGTCCTTGACATTGACCTTGACTTCAGAGAAGTAAATACTAAAAAGAAGCAGCCCCAGGACTGACATCTGAGGAACTCTGCTCATGAGTGGCCTCTTTGTATAGGTGGCCTCCTCAATTGTAACTTCCTGGGTCCTGTCTGTGAACTATTCACTGCCTGAAATAAGGGTTTATACCTAACCTCTTCAGTTTGTCAGCAATTTCCAAATGGGGTACTGTATTAAAATGCCTTGGCAAGTTCAAAGTTTGCAGTGTAAACTATTTTGCCCTGATCCATTGCTTTGGTGACATTGTCAAAGAAGTCGACCAGGATGAGTAGGTATGGCCTGTCCTTGATGAAATTAAATTGGATTGGAGCCAGTTTCTGGAGGTTTCCTATGTCATTATTGATCATTTCCATGATAATTCTTTCCATGGCTTTACATGAGACTAATGAGACCTATGGATCTGTAGTTTCCAATGTATTTAGATTGCCTGCCTTTTATAGAGAGATGATTGTTGCTGTTCTCCATTTATTAGGCATGAAGCATGTTTGAATGGTTGAATAGCAATTCCAGATGGCCTGACTGGACATATTTCATGCTATTTAGAAGGCATCCTGGGATATTGCCTCTGCCCATTCTATGTTCTTGGCCTTACAGAAAACATTTAGGACTTGTTCTTTAGTGATAGCAGAAGGAGTTATATATTTTGTTATTTCCTGAGGAGAGATTAAGGGGAAGAAAGGAGGAAAGTTAGAGATGAATTTCTCTGCTACATCTTCAGTCTCAGTATAGTTAGCCTCATTAGCAATGAGCTCAGCACACAACTGTGTACTGCCTTTGAGGATGCAAATATAGCTAAAGAATGCTTTGTGGTTATCCTTGGCCTGGGAGTCCAAATTTACCTCAAATATGATTTTGGTAGACTTTATTTTTCCTCTACCTTTTCGCTTAGTTTGAAGAAAGTTTTTTTTTTCCTGCTGGGTGCTACGCCTCCTAATTTTTGCCATGATTTTTTTACTTCTGTTGTAAAGCTTATTGTTGTAATTTCACCTACGTGGCTTGTTTTATGAGTTGGTTTTGTACTTATTTCTGGCAGGTGTAGCTGCCTCTATGAAGTTATTAACATATGTGTAGGCCATCAACAAAAACATATCCAAACAAAAGAGACCTCTGAGGCAAAAACACACTCAAAATCCACTGCCCACTTCACCACACATAGTCCACACATCTTTCTCTCACAGCCACTAAGGCCTAATCATAAACCCAACACATTAGTCATAGGAGACTCCATTGTGAGGCACACAGACATACCCCTCACCAGGCTGGATAAGGAGAAAGTCATGGTTAGTTGTTTGTCAGGTGCCAGAATCCGCCATATCACCCAAGCACTAAAAGTCTCTCAACAACAGGTACTGTTATGACTCTGTCATAGTCCATGTTAGCATGAATGACATGAGACATACCTCCCTGGACTATATGAAGAGAGACATGATCGAGCTCCCTGCATATTTGTCCCAGGCAGGTATGTCCCTAGCCTTAAGCAGCATTCTACCATCACACAGAATGATGCCTCAATTCAAACAGAAAATGACTGACTTTAACAATTGGCTTAGTTTCTGGAGTCATTCCAAGGGGATCCAGTACCTGGCAACCTGGGAGGACATAATCAATAAACCACGATACTTTGCCAGAGATTACCTGCATCTGTCTCCCTTGGGCTTCAGGCTTCTGGCAAAGGCTCTTGCCTCCCTCATAGTGCCTTTTTAGGCAATGCCATGGGGGTCAAAATTACCAACATGAAAATTTTTTTCAAAACACACATTAAAGGTCATGCTGCTAAATAGAAGTCTAAACATAAAACTGCACTCATTGCAATCACTCTTAACCCTGGAAGATGCTGACATTTGTGCAGTCACAGAAACCTGGATCAAAGCTGCAGAGACCACCCCAGCCATACCAGATTACTCATCCTATCATACATTCAGACCCCAAACCATGGGCAGCAAAGTAAAGGGTGGTGGACTTGCAAATTATATTAAAAGCATACACACCTCTAGGCTTGTCAAACAGTATGATGCACAGGAGACACTCCAGGTGCAGTTAACCATGCACAAGATCCCTATTCAAATCATCACTAGCTACAGGCTCTCAACTTTGACTCATGATGCCCACTCCAGCTATCTGGACCTCTTCAAATCTATCAAGATTCAGCCCTTTACACCGATCCTAGGTGAATTTAACTATCCAGCCATAGATTGGAAGACATGAGTAAGCACTGCAGATCCCTACAGTGTCATCCTCCCTGGTGAGATGTGACCACAAACCAGTCACTTTCGAAGTCACCATCTCCCCCGAACCCCCCCCCCTCCCCAGCTAGGGTCAAACAAACTTCTCCAAAGCTGATTAGAACCTCCTGAGGGAAGGTATAAACAACTTCAATGCCCCCTCCCCCTCCATAGCAACTGGTACATATGTCCAAACCTACACCAAAGTACTATACGACCATTTATATAGCTGCATGGAATCATGAATACCCGTCAAGACAAAGTCATCCTCTTCAAGAAAGAATAAACCTGTCTGGTGGATATCTGCAATAAATAACTCTATAATAAAAGGAAACAATTGCTGTCCAGTACCAAGAAGGAGCAGGTGGCTAATTGGAAACAATTTCTTCTGAGCCTGACCAAGCAAATAGGAGCCCTAGTGAAATCCTCCAAAGTAATCTTTGAGTCCAAACTGGCCACATCTATTAAAGACAGTCATAAGACCTGCTTCACATATGTTTGCAGTCTTAAAGGAAGCACTCAGACATGCTCAGGATTGGTGGTCAAGGATACAACATACACAAATGCCGTAGATATAGCCAACCTGCTGGCAGACAGTTTCAGTGAAAACTTCACCCCTCTGCCCCCCCCATCAGTAAATCCCCAAAACCTGCCTCTCTCCACTTATCTCTAGGGAGCAAGTCATCACTGCCCTCTCAAAGGCAAAAAATACACCTCCATGGGACCCAATAACATCACAGACTGCATCCTACATGAACTCAGGCAGGAACTTGCAGCACCACTAGGCACCCTATTCAACCAAACCCTGAGTCCTGGCTTCATCCCAGCTGAGTGGAGGACAGCCACTGTCATCCCTTTGTACAAAGATGGAGCATCCACCGATCCAGAAAATTAAAGACCCATCAGCCTAACTAGCCTGATCTGCAAGGACATGGAATGGATTATCATGGACCTCATTAACAAGGACATTGGCAACCTCCAAACACTCAATCACACACAATTTGATTTTGTCAAGAGGAGGTCATGCCTGTTAAATTTGGTTGAATTCTGCGAAACAGTCACCAAAGCCATGGATGAGGGGAAGACGATGCACACTGCCTACCTTGATCTGGCCAAAGACTTCAATACTATTCCCCCAGGTATAATAGATAAACTCTCTCAACTAGGCATCAATCTATGTTACCAGATAGGTAGCAAATTGTCTCGCTGATAGAACCCACCTATTCAAAATAGGGGAAGCCACCTCAAGCAGTAGATCTACAACGAGTGGTTTACCCCAGGGATCAGTTTTGAGGCCTCTGTTGTTTGGGTTATACTTTTCTGAGGTGCAGGCCAAAACCAGTTGGCTATGGCTGACCAAGTTTGCAGATGACTGCAAGCTAGGCACTGTCACCAATTCCCCTAGTGATGTGGATGTCCTCCAAGAGGGTCTCACCCAAACAAATGACTAGTGCCAGAAACATGGCCTCAAACTGAATGTCAAAAAATGTTCATCATCCCCTTTGGGGAGAGTGACATCCCCATAAATTATCACATTAATAACAAGGTCCTAAGCATGAAATCAGTCATGAGGGACTTGGGCTCTGAGGTTGATAGCAAACTGACTTTTGACTATCATATTGCCTCCGTTGTACAGAAAGCTTTCTACATGGCCTATCTTGTTAGTAAGGGTATTTCATTCAAGGGCAAGAAGGTCATAACATCCCTGTATTCTTCCCTTATAAGACCCATTATTGAGTACAACATATGTACCTCACAAAGCACATGCAGCAGCTGGAGAGACCACAGAGATTCCTTACCAGGAGAATCCAGGGCCTCAAACATCTACCATACACAGATAGGCTAAAAGCCCTGTCCCTCTACTCAATCTCATACAGATTCCACAGAGGTGACATCTGTCTGGCATACAAAGCAATCTCATACTCCATCTTGATGGGACCGCTGCATATCCACAAGTCAAGCTCCACTCAAGTAACCCAAATGCGTGACCTCAACCTGGTCTGTGACATCAATCGGACTTGTTGGCAGGACAGATTTGTGTTCCAGAGACTCCCCCTTCTGTGGAATAGACTCCATCTCCATGTCAAGCAGAGTACCTCATTAACCCTTTTTAAGCACAACCTGGATAACTGGATGGGGAACAGAAAATACACCCCAGAGATTCCACCTGTGTCCCTGCTGGACAGGGGCATCAGGTGCTGACTTCTCGGAACATGGGCTAAATTCTTGGCTAGGCTTGTAAGGGCCTCAGGGCCAATAGTCTAGTAACTTCCTATTCCTATGATCCTATGATAGGGTTTCTATGAATAGTTCCACATAGGCAATAGTGTTCTCAGGGATTCTGGGGGCTTAAAATAGCATAAAGTTAGCCTTAGAGTAGTTACAGAACATTCCAGGGTTAGCTGTTGTTCTGGCTTTTATGTTTACTTCAAAGAAGACTATTTTGTGGACTGAGCATACCAAAGAGGTTATTACACAAGGGTGTGTGCAGCACTCTCCCATTTTAGTGAGGATTAGATTCAATATGTTTGTCAATCTGGTCTAGGACTTTCTGTTTACAAAATCCAGGAATTACTGGGCCTGTATGGTTGTTGTCACATATGATTCCCATTTAATAGTGGAGTAATTAAAGTCACACATAAATATGGTTCTGGTTTGGACGGTGAGTGTTTCCAGTAATTTTAAATACATGTTATGGGTTTCTGAGTCATAGACGGTGACCTATAGCTTGTAAGGGAGTGGTATGGGATTTAGCCTATGGTGATTTAAACATGGAGAAGCTCAAGTGCATTGTCCTATTTGACCAGCCCTGACATATATTTATTTTTGATGTAAACTGAGAAACTTCCACCTTTAGTCTCTGTCTATATAATAGCTGGTCAAAATGTGTAGAGTGCATTATAGCCTTGCACTGCCTGTCTGCTGTCTGTGGCTTTAAAGCATGTCACAATGACCGCACAGCTATCATCATTCTCTAGGCTGATGAGAGCTTGCGGACAGTGGAGGTTTTTGTTTAGATATTCCTCATGTCTAGTTTATCCCACTGCCTGAGGGGGAGGATTGACTGACAGATGTGATAATTGGTTAAGAGTACTTTTTAACCTGTCTAAAATTCTGAATGGCTGTTGTTGCAGTAAATTCGGTATGAATGGTGACAAATGCTAACTGTTGTAAAGACTGTGAAAACTGTCTTGATAATGAAACTGAGACTGTGAGATTAATTCTTAGTACTGAAGCCAAATTAAGGGAGCAAAAGACTACACAGATGATTTGCACCAAGGAAGCTAAAAGAATGTATCCAAGGCAAACATAACTGAACTATTTGATAGGAGAAGAATGGCAAAAAGTCTGCAGTGCATATGCAAGTAAATATTATTTAACTGCTGAATGCAATGTGTTTGCTGAACATATTAGCAAAACTGAATTTTGCAGTTTTCTGGCATTACTTCACAGGAAATACCTTTCATTCTGAGTGGAGCTGTCAAGTGGAAACACTTATTCCCCACTAGACAAGGTGGTAGCAGAAGCATGGTTGTACTCTGTATGTGTGTGTGTGTGTGTGTGTGTGTGTGTGTGTGTGTGTGTGTGTGTGTGTGTGTGTGTGTGTGTGTGTGTGTGTGTGTGTGTGTGTGTGTGTGTGTGTGTGTGTGTGTGTGTGTGCATTCCAGTGTATATGAATGCACGTCTGTTTGTGGTATTAGACTTATTCATCATGGGGTATGCCCAGACCTACACTTGATATATAACATTAAGATATCTTCATTTTCATGCCTGCGTGGTGTAGTCAACTGCCATAATTAAATATAGTCACACAGCACTTAAATTAGTTTACAAATAAAGGCTCTGTTAATGCCAAAATTGTATCCATCAGTTTTCTCAATCTGTTTACATCTATTACAAGACTGTGAGATACAGAACTTATCCTGGAAAACAAAAGAACTGCATGGAATAGCAGGTCATTGCAAGGTGCACACAAACACACACACACACACACACACACACACACACACACACACACACACATACACACACACACACACACACACACACACACACACACACACGTGCATGCCGACACACAAAAACGCAAAACGCATGAGCACACACATATGTACACACAAACACACATGCAGACACATACACACAGATGCAAGCCTTGACTTCCAGACCATGCTGAAACAGTAGAGACTGTATCAGGTTAGTACTAGCATTAGATGTGTTGGCATCTGAAGCAGTAATATTACACTGTAAAAGAAACAACACAAAATATTTTGTATACTGATACCCATCATCAAATATTTTAAACAAATTAGATTACTCACTATGAGTTGCCACTGGTTTACTGAAGAGATTTATTCAGAGTTGAAGAGAAGACACGATTAGCTTTATGATTTAATTTAACATGATGTTAATGCTTTGTACTGTGGCTAAATACATCATTTAATAAGCTATATTCTTTATTGAAAACTATTTGATTACTCTGTAACTACCATATTTACTGAAATTTGTGTAATTTGGTGTTTATGAGCTATTAAACGTATTTGGTCTTCACATTAATTGGCTACAATAGTGTTGTGTTAGAATAACATAAATATTTGCCCTGCATGAGATGTCAGATCTTTTATTTCTCATCAACATTTATTTTCATTAGAAGAAACAAAGTTATGGAAAAAATGATCACACCATACCATATGTCAAGAGTTAGTGCTGCTGGAATTTGTGAACTGTACTCATGACATACAGCACAATTAATCAACAGCTCGTTTTATTAGTATTCATTTATTTAGACCACCTATACAGAGCCTTAACTTTCAAACAGTGTTGCCAGAATTTACAATGTTTGGGTCCTGTCTACATAGTAAATGAAGCAGGAAAAGTACTTGCATGCCTGTTCCTGACTTACATTTTAAAAGCTGTGGAAACTGTCATACAGTTTTTGAGGTTTTATAGATAAATAAGGTGTGAAAATTGTAATGAATATGGGAGAATACTGGGTTAAAATGTTTCCATGCATTAATGTCCTCTTGTTTCATATTCTGGTGCCAGATCTCTTTGTGGCTGATCCTTTTCCTAGAGAATATTTGTGTGGTATATTAGAGACTATAAATATTTGAGAACCACTTCATATACTCCACAAGGATTCATAAAGCAGATTAAAGGATTTTTTTGCATTAAATTGCTTGTTCAGATGTTAAAAGCAGAATTCATGCGACTTGCTAGACATTTGCTGAATATGATGCCGTTGTAGTATATAGGGCAAGGTTCAGTATAAACAGTTTTCTTAACATCTGGTGAAAGCTTGCACAGTATTATTAAACAAAAACGAATTCCCACATTCATGTAGCACCACATTAATGGAATGTTGTCTTCTAGAGGAAATGGGTGGTTAATATTGATGTAATATAAATGCTCAGTAACAAAATTCTGAGGGAACAGCATTTAATTGGTGTCTTATACTTCTTAAACATAGATTATGATATTTTCAAGAAGCTATCATAAGTACTGCTGTCTGTATTAAATGATCTACTTAACTAGTTATACTACTGGGAATTATTAGCCACAAATGTTATTAAAATGATTTCTAATGATATAATGGTTGTGGAAAAACAAATGTTTCACCATTCACTGGGTAATGAATAAACAAAATATATTTGTTAATATCAAATTACAAGACTGTCTTTAGCTAACAAGAATGAAAAATAGCAATATAATCAAACTAGTAGAAAGCACAGAAACTAACTTTACCGAGGATATTGATTTAATTTCTAATGGCTTCACTTAGGTTATTTTTTTTACAGTGGATGTAGATCTGAGAACTGTGAGTAACAAATAAGCTTACTATTTATTCATGAGCATACATTGCTTTTCCAATTTTACAGATTTTTTGACAATATCGGCTTCTCCTGTTGTTTTTAAGGCTAGTCTGATAATAAGGTACATAAGCAGATACTAGGCAATCACTCTGCAGATTATTACATATCTAGCCAATAACCTGAGGTTAAAATCAAATAATGCATCTTTTATTTGGGAGGTGAAGACCCTAACAATTATGCCAACCCTCCCCCCTAACTAGAGTTCAGAATCAAACCATACCTTGTATCCGTGAGGTAAAGACTTTAATCATTATGCACACCCAAAATGACATGCCTGTAACAGAATCCAGAACCTAGCATAGAAACCAACAAGAATTATCCCTTGGTCAACTCACTAGCAATAATCCAACAACACACTTCAAGAAAAATGCCAGTTAACTATGAAAAACAGAAATAAGCTGCATAATACTTCACTATTCTTTGCACATCCAGGCCATGTAAAACACGAAATGTATTGCAAGTTAGCCATTTGATGTAGAAGGTCAAAACAAATATCTGACTTCACATCCCAGATACTCCTAATTAACTACAGTATTGATGACTGTAATTATTGCACTAAATATGCATCTAGGACAAGAAAACTGTATTCACACTCATTTATAGAGTTGTAATGAATTGTGATGATTTAATATTAAACGAGACACAGTCATAACAGTACTTGACACTGTTGTATATTCTAATTGACAAGAAAACCCCTTTGTTTATTGTATAATTGCACAGATGAGAAGATTAAGGGAGTTTTATTTTATTTTTATTTATTTATGTATTTAGCATTTGTTTTACTGGGAAAGTCTGCCTGGGACAGAGCCCATTTTCAGCGGAGGCCCGGGGAGAAATGCTCCGGATGCATATCTTTGGAATATGGGAAGAAGCCAGAACACCAGGAGGAAACCCACGTGAATGCAGGGAGGACATGCAGATTCCAGGCAGAAGGCACCCCAGCTGTGAATTGAACTGGAGAACCTCTTGCTGTGAGGTGACAACATTAACTGCTGCACCACTGCACCACCTGAACCTAAGCCCTAAAACTCCCCATACTTAATAGGCCACATCCCAATCAATATTTGCATCTGAAAAGAATGTTTCAGAAAACATTGTAAGTTTAGTTTTATGTTGATGCTAGACATGAGTAATTTTAGTATAGATTTTTTCTAGTGTAGAATGTTTTTTGTTTAACTTTTCATGCATTTAATTTAACAACTGACCATAGATTTTTTTTATTTGTTAACTGAGTGAGCAAACTGCTTTTTCTCTAATACAACATTGACAAGTGTGACGATGTGAGGTATTGCCAGCTATGCCAAAATAAGTAGGGCAGTGGATGTCTAACATATGCCAGCATAGCTAGCTGGAGTTTTGTAAAGAATTGTATGCCATTTGTATATCAAACTGATTTGTACAAGTGCTGTGTTGAAAATTGCTTGTGTTAAAAATGTACTAACAGTGGGTCCTGCTAGACAGAAAAACAAATACTCTTGTATGTCAAACTGTATTCTAAATGTGGAAATTCATATAGTATAATGGAGAATGCTGGAAGAGAAAAGGTTGATCGCAGTCAGGTTAACTTTGAAAAATAATTTGAAATTAAATTACCTGGTAGGCCATAAAGATTGTATCTTACAGTCCTTATTGCAGCCAGAGACAAAATGTCTGGGAAAACATGGCCTAGGAATCCTGCAGTATTGTATTTAGCTGTGAACTAATTTGCTACTATGGAGGGGTGGAAGTGTTGAAATGATTTTATGGCTACGAGATGCCATAACACATATTAGCAAAGCTGTATCTGTGAGTATGGCAACACATATGTGCAGGATTCTGGCTCAGTTTCTAGTAAAGAAGAGTAGTATGAGAACCAGAAGTCAGATGACTAGATGTATGTGATGTCATTCTGTAATCCAGGACTGAAATTATGTTTTAATACTAGATGAGAGACAAGTCTCAGAGCAGTCTGTTTTTGGAAATGATAAAACCACTCATTCACTTCATCTTGCCTCGCTTTAGTAAGTCACAAGGGAATAGTAATTCTTTAGATCAATCAGGAAAATATAGTAAGGTTAGTTAAGTACTGTTTTTGGTATCTGTGTGAATCTATTCATCTATGTTATTTTAATATTTCCTGTAACTGAAACTCTGGTGTTTAATATAAATAGATATTTAGTATTTTATGTTCTTTTATTATTTATTAGTAAAATATATTTAAACTTTTCATTGGGGCTTGTCTTTTAGAGAATATTTTAATCTTTGAGAGTACTTATATTTATTTGGTGACACCGTGGCCACTCCTGGAAGCCTTACTGTACTGGTCAAACACTACCATTTGTATTAGTATAATTTTTACTCAGTATAATACGGTACCCCTGTAAGAACCTTAAAGTAGCTGACTTTGGAGTGTCCTGATGGCATTGTCTACCTTATAGTCTGGGCATAAGGACATAGCTAGTAAATCTGTGCCATCCTTTCCCAGGTGTGTGTGTGTGTGTGTGTGTGTGTGTGTGTGTGTGTGTGTGTATATGTGCATGTGTGTGTGTTTGTGTGTGTGTGTGTGTGTGTGTGTGTGTGTGTGTGTGTGTGTGTGTGTGTGTGTGTGTGTGTGTGTGTGTGTGTGTGTGTGAAAATCAAATCTCAAAGAGTGGGCATGTCAGCTACTTGGAGCAGGGACACAGTACCAGTTTAACAGAGAGGATTATGGAGGACTTGGCCTGGACTGAGTACTCAACTCTATAGCTGTGCCAGTAGGGAGTCTTACTGGGGGCCTGGAGAGAGTGAGAGGGAAACCCAGACCCCAGACTTGAGTGTGTTCCCTGTGCACTCTTAAGAGAAATTCTGCTTGATGCAGAGAGCTGCATCTGGAAATACTGTGTGTTCCTATATTTGTTCCAAGTGAATGTCCTTCACTGGTGTCAGTGGTCAGGATTCATGCTCCTTGATTACTGGCCCAGAGGGGGGATGTCACAGCAAGCATAAAGATAAAAAGTTTGTATTAACATTTCAATGTATTTGAAAGGTGTGAGGAAACTGAACTACCCCGAAAAAAAAAACCTATGCAGGTGTGGGAAGAACATGCAAAATTTCCTACAGATGATAACCAGAGGTCAGGAGTCAGGACTATACCTCAGATGCTTGTGTCAGTTTAATTTCTCCAAGTCTTTTGGGTTTCTAATACCATGATGGGAATGGACCCCCTTTCCTTAGTCAATGTATGATTAAATTTCATGAAATTAATATTGTTCTAATCTTTGATGTTAGCCAGAAGTGCACTTCTCAGTACCTGCAATGTGCCTAGAATTGACTCCTTCTGCAATTCATACAGTGTTACATATATCAATAACACATTTAAGTATGACTGTAAGTTCTATTTTATAAGACCAAATGTCTTACTAGTATTGGAACTGTCTGGGTATCTTTTTTCCACATTGCCCTCATTTTTGCCTGAAAATCTTGGTATTTTATGACTTTGTATCTCTTTGTACGTAAGTCACTGTAGTCACTGAGTGTACCAATTTCAATGATCAATGCTATTTCTGTCTTCTTTTCAAGGATAACTGTATCTGGTTTTCTCACATCTATCTTTTGAGCTGTTGGTAATGGCTGATCACATGTGATATAAACTTCATAATTTTCTATAATGCTTTGTGGCGCAAATTTCCAGTGCTTCTCACTTGGTTCAGTAGTATAATGTTTGCATAATCCCCACTGCAACAGTCTTGCCACATTATTATGCCCTTCATTTTACAGTCCTTTTGTCATTAATGTATCACACCCAGCAACAAGATGTGTGACTGTTTCCAATTCTGTTTTACAGTACCTACATTTGTCTGTTTCTCCCTCCCACATGTTCAATGGACTTTGTAAACCAACATGTATGTAATCCACTATCCTGGGCCATCAATATTAACCTTTCATCTTTTGGTTTAAATTCACCTCTCCTTAGCCATTCCTGCATTCGGTCCTGATTGACATGAAGTTGTTCTAAGAGTTTTCTGCACTTGCAACTATACTTATGCATTTCCACATGTCTTCTCTTCTCAAATGATCCTTCACCTTATATTCTTTGATCTTAAGGACTTGAATAATAAAGGTCTTCAATCTATATCTCACATAGCATCAAAGGGCATATCCTGTTTCAAGACAAGAATGATATATGAATGTCATACCATGGGATATAAAAGGCATTTACATATATTCTTTTTAAATTCATTCTATAAGAAAGGAGACTACCTCTGTATTTATTTTTGTTATGTAAAGGAAATAACATATCAATCTGAATTGTATATTTACTCAAAATTTCTTTATTGGCTCTTATAACCTGTTTCTGGCTCATTGAGAATTTTTTTTAATATGTGTAGTATTCTGAGTTGGTATTTGATACAAACTGCATCAGAAAATTAGTATCAGCCAATTTAAATGTTCATTCACTCACATTTTCCACAACTCTAAATATTTGCTTAGGGAAATATCTTGGAGTAAGTACCTGAAACTGATGTTTTTTTTTCAGCAGCAAACTGATTCTGACTGTATGAATATAAGGTGTGACATTTCACTCGTAAGTTCCAGAATTTCTTTTCCTTTTGCTTCTGGTGGCCCATGAACTACCTCAAGAATGTACACTTATATAAGCTGAAATTAACATAAAGTAGATGTTCAAATGACTGCTGCTGCAGTAGCCTTAGCTATATGGGTTATATCCTGCTAAGGCTATGGCAGCATTAATCAATATCAACAACATATGATACTGCTCTCTACAAAAATAAATTCTTGCTATGTATGCTTTTTGAAACTGTCCTTTTCTTAAAAACAGTGCATAAGCATCGTCTGTGCGCAAGATCTTGCTGGTGGAGTAAACCCATTGTTTTTAGGAAAACTGGGCCTTGTGTTTCCATACAGGAGCTAAAATATCAGTAGATAGGTGGCCCACTACCTTTTTCTTTAAGGAAGAATCATTAAGTCACATACCTTTCACTGATGATCAGCACCTATAGCAGATCTGCCAAGAAGTGAATGGTCTAGCAAGCATCTTGTTTAGTGCTGTAAGGAGTATGCCATAGCCACACCTTTCATAGTTAAGCCCCTTAAAAATGAATCCCCGATATATGAGTAAATGACTAGAAAATGCATTTCTGCTAGACTGAGGATTGATAAGAGAAATAAACATTTGCAACTCCTGCTGGACTGAAGCAGGTCTATTGTTCATGAGGTGGCTTTCAAGAGCATTGTTAACTATAGACATCTTAGATTCATAGCAGAAGCATGCCTGGCTGCTCATAACATCTGGTTCAAGAAAAGCAACAAAAGTATAGTAAAGGACAGGACTGTGTATAAGCCATAAGGATTTCTGTGATCTATTGTACAACCTCTTCTGTTTAATATTCCTTATATATTCTATAAAAAGTTTCTTTGAGCCTCAGACACTAATCATTAGCACTTAAAATGTTAGCCCTTCAGAAGACAAGAAAAGGTTCCAGTACATGAATTTGAGTTACCTGAGTAAACTTAGCTCTAAGTTACTAAATTGCATTGATTGCTTTGCACCTATTAGGGCCCATGGATTATTTAATTGTTCCAAGTTTGGTTAATATCATTTTTGACTTTACCACTCAATGATATTGTCTGCTTAGTGGAAACTGTTTGTAATTTTTTTTTTGCTGTAGTGCTTATTTGACTTGCTGTTCTCTGCCTGACTATTGCTGATCTCTGTCTGCATTTGATTTTGAATAAAAGTTTTTCATTTAAGATTTGGTTACTTCTATTTTTTATCTTTTTCTTAGATGGCACTGTGTTTTGTTTAAAGTTTTTCATTCTTTTGGAGTTTTAAGAGGTCTTGACTAGGGTCAGTTAGAAAAATTAGAAAGGAATTCCTTTCCAGACATTGAATAACTTCCAGCTAATTAGTGGGAGGAGCTGAGAAATAGCAGTCTTCATTTAACTATAAATATTTCGAGGCATCTTTCTTTAGCTGTAGTACTTGTTTGGCTTGTTGTTCTCTGCTTGACTATTGCTGATCTCTGTCTGTATTTGATTTTTCCCAACTAGCCACCCTACCGCTCTACTCCTCTTAAACTTGGTGACATTTGAATTGCCCACCCCTAATATAAATCTGATTTTGGACACTCCTCCCAGTCCCATCTCATCAACTCATTCTACTGAGTACTGAGAGATTAGATGGGACATCCCTTTGTGTCTTAAACTTGAATATTCTTCTGTTTTCTCCCTTTCTACTTACTTAAAAAATGCACTTTCTTCAGTTGCTTTTACTGTATCAGTGCTTCTTCCTACTTTATTATTTTATTTTACTTTCTGCTGCACATTTTTAAATTGTTCAGTTGCACATAATCTGCTGCATTTATTATTGCTTGTTAGTAGCCTGATTAAATTGTAACTGTTATTCTAAGCCTCTTAGTTTTTATTTAAGCACTTGGGATTCAAACTCGTTATCTTACATAAGAAAAGTTTGTGGTCTACACTCTTGTTGCAGGAGGGGTAGCTTACAGCCTTCTAAGTTATGAACTGCTGATTGAAGTCTTATTGTGTCTATTATTCTAAAGGTGTCTTAGTTCTGGTTGAAGCATTTGGGTTTCAGGCCAGTTATTTTACATAAAAAAGGTTTGTGGTCTACACTCTTGTGGGAGGAGAGGGCAACCTCTGCCCTTCTGAGCTGGAAATTGATGGTGAAGGTTTTGTGGCTATCTTTGTTCTGATTTAAGCACTTGAACTACAGACCAGTTATTTTACATTAGAAGGTTTGTGGTCTACACTCTTGTGGAAGGAGAGAGTAACCTCCACCCTTCTGAGCTTTGACTTGCTGGAGAAGACGTATTGTGCCTATAATTCTAAGTGCCTTTGATCTGGTCTGTAGCCTGCATTCTTTTATCATTACTGTCTAGACAGATTTTTTTTTACTACTAGAGGATCTAGTTTGCTCATACCTGAGCATTGCTTATCATGTTTCTTGTCTTACTGACTTGTTCAATATTTAAGTTTTCCTCACTCTTCCCTAGTAGATCAGTGGCCATGGATATGCACTTCCTGACTCTCTCTGTAGCCATGCTGGTTTAGATGGGTATTCTAAGGGCTTGTAGAAAGTGCATTATGTACACTGACAGCCCACTTATTCTTAGCAAAACATGCAGTGTACGCAAAAGTGTAAATACACTTTAATGCTAGAGGCAAAACTCTCTCATACAACCAAAACTAATGCTATAGAGGTTGTCAGCAAACCAGCGCACAGCCAAATTTCCTGGTCATTGGTGATTCTATAGTGAGGCACACCAATGTTCTCCTCACCAAAATGAGTAAGGAGAGAGTCTTGATTAGTTGCCTTTCCTGGGCTAGGATCCATCAAGTCACACAGGTACTCATTTCATTGAACCACACATACTAGTATGACTCTGTCATAGTTCATGTAGCTGTTAATGATCAGATATGTACCTCCCTTGACTATATGAAGTGAGAGATGATTGAGCTAATTGATTATGTGTCTCAGGCAGATATGAACCTAGCACTCATCAGCATACTACCCTCTCCAAGGGTGATGTCACATTACCAACAGAAAATGATTGATTTTAACAATTGGCTTAGTTTCTGGTGCCAGTCCAGGGGATACAATATTTGACAGCCTGGGAGGATATGGTTGATAGACCACACTGCTTTGCCAGGGATTATCTGCACTTATCTCCTCTAGTTTTTTGGATATTGACAAAGACCTATTCCACCCCCTCAGTGGCTTTTGAAGGCAATGCCAAACTGATAAATCTACTTACTTAACTGAACCTATGAAGGAATATCTGAGGCTGGTACTGCTCAATTCTAGAACTCTTGATAAAAAAACTCCACTCCCTGCAAGCCTTCCTTTCCCTGGAGAGTTTAGACATCTTTGTAGTAATGGAGACATGGTTTAAAGTTGCTGACAGTACCCCAGGCATGTAATGTTATAATACCTTTCAAAATTTAGACCAGCTACTTCACAAGAGGGAACTAAACATGGAGGAGTGTCACTCTATAGTAAGACCAATCTCACATCCAGACTAGTTAAAGTGCATGACCCACTGGAACTCATACATGTGCAACTCATCATAAACAGGGTGTTGTACCATATCCTTGTAACACATAGGTCCCTCTTCATGTCCGAGGAAATCTATACTACCTATCTCAATGTACTACATTCCCTCACTGTTCAACCCAACATGGTATTTATGGGGGATCTCAACTACCCGTTTATAGACTGGGAATCCTACATCACCTCTAATGCACAAGCCAAGCAATTCCTAAACTTTGTCAATAACAACGTGCCAGACCATTCTCCTACCAGGGGTCCAAACAGCCTTGACCTTGTACTCATGAACATGGGAAGCCAATGTTCCTCACCTCATGTAGTATCTCATTCATCAGATCTGACCTTAAGGCAGTATTATTTGGAATAAAAATTAAATCTGGAGGCCCAGCAAAAACAAAAACCTTTAGGAGTTATTCCAAGGCTAACCGATCTGTACTAAGCAACACCTTGGCTAAATTCCAAACACCCCCAAACCCAGTAAACACCATAGAATGCACTCAGCTATTTACAAAATCTCTGTACAGCTGTAGTGACAGCTGTATAGAGTAAGATGTGCCTACTTGTATTAAGAATAACTCAAACTCAAAATACAAGCCACCATGGTGGAATCACAATGTCAATTGGTTATACAAAAAAAAAGAAAAATAAATCTTGACTAAGCATTAGAGGAACAAAGCCATGCATGCTAAGAGCCCTCTGACCAATGTAAACAGGCAGCTAAGAGGGTTAATTAATACTTCAAATGCTAAATTTGAAGGAAAAATAGTTTCTCAGGCAAAGGACAACCACAAAACATAATACATCTATGTGCATAACCTCAGAGGAAATGCACAACAATACATGAACCACACTGAACAAGAGGCCATTGCTAACAGGTTCAGTTCAAATTTCTCTTCCCCCCCATCCCCTTTGATAGTCCATAGGAAATGCCATATAACACAATCCAATCAACTATTAGAAGAGAACAGGTCTTTAATGTAATTTCCAAGGCCAAAAACACTGCATCGATGTACCCAGATAACATCCCAGAATGTTTAATAAATAGCATGAAACATGACCTCTCTGGTCCACTTGAATCACTTTTCGGCTGGAATCATCAGTCAGGTTTTGTGCCCAAGGAATGGAAGATGGTACAGTCATTCCCCTGCACAAAGAAGGTCCAACCACTGATGCAGGTAACTATACACCCATAAGACTTACCAGCCACATATGAAAGACCATGGGAAGAATCATCATAGACATGACAGATGAGGATATAGGTAGCCTGCAAACTCTGGACCCATCAGAGTTCAGCTTTGTTAAAGGAAGGTCATACCTATTAAATCTGGTGGACTTTTTTGAGAGGGTTACCAAAACACTGAGTGAAGGTAAGACTATGCAGGGGTCTCACCTTGACTTGGCCAATGCTTTTGATACAATACCCCATTCAAACATTATAGTCAAGCTCACTAATTTAGGTATACACCCATTTATCAACCACTGGATAGCTAACTGGCTCACTGTTAGGACCCAGGAGTTGAAAATAGGTGAGGCCACCTCTTCCAAGAAGCCAGTCACTAACAGAGTCCACCAAGGCTCGGTACTAGGCCCCCTCCTTTTCTGCATCTATTTCTGTGAAATGGAAGCAATCGCTGAATGTTTATGGCTGACTAAGTTTGCAGTTGATTGCAAGTTGGTGGTTATCATCAACTCCCCTGCAGACACTAGCATTCTTCAAGGGCTGTCTCTTGCTAACAAATGGTGCCAAAGCCATGGTCTTAAACTAAACGCTAAGAAATTCATAATTGTACCCTTTGAGAAATCAACAATCCTGGCTAATTACCACGTTAATAATACACCCCTAGGAGATGATCCAGTGGTTAGGGATCTGGGTACACACATAGACATTAGCATTACCTTTGACCACCATGCAGCCACAGTGGTGAGGAAATCCTTTTATCTTGTGTAAATTATAAGTAAGAGCATGGCATCTAGGTCTAAAGAGGTCATTATCCCATTGTTCTCCACCCTTATCAGACCCAGCATAGAGTACAATGTTCCCTTTGGTATGTACCTGACCAGGCATATGCAGCAACTAGAGTGACCTCAAAGGTTCCTTACAAAAAGAATGCAAGGCATAACAAACCTGCTTTATGTAATGCTCCCTAAAGCCCTTTCCCTCTACTCAGTCTGCTATAGATTGCTGAGAGGTGATCTATGCCTGGGTTACAAGCCATCCACAAACTCCACACGTATGAATCTCCTATATATTCATAAGTCAAAGAGTACTGGAAATACAAGATCTAGGGACCTGAATTTTGCCTGTGACTTTAATAGAACATGCTGTAGAGACAGATATATGTGCCAGAGACTGCCCCTCCTATGGAACAGGCTTCTCATTCATGTGAAGCTGAGTTCATCTATTACCCATTTTAAGTGCAACCTAGACACATGGATGAGGAATAGAAAATTTACAATAGGCCTGGCACCTATGTCCCTTATGGACAGAGGTAGCTTATAAATGCCTGGCCCTCAATGTCCTATCTGGATGCAGGACATCATTATTCTTTTAGGAAAACTTGGCTAGGCTTAGAAATGCCTCCCAGGTTGTTAGCCTAGTAACAGTCCATGAATGTATGAATCTATGAATAAGTATACCCAGCATCCACAGATCACATTTCCCAGCTACATTGCTACTTTCTGGGAAAAAAAGAAAAAGAAAATCCTCCTGAGGGGTAGTTTCATTCATCTGAAGCTATCATATTAGACAGGTGATGGTAAGGCCAGAATTCACCATAGACCATTCCATATGGCAGTGCTAAATATATCCTTAAGCTTGCTCAAGCTCATTGTACTACTTACTATGACAAAGCTTATATGATGTATCCCATCGGATGTTGATTTCATTAAGTTAGATGATTGCTCATGGAAAAGATAGATGAGTAACAAGTTAAAACTTTATAGCACAACCTCAAAAACTAAAAAAAAAAACAAAATTAAGGAGTAATTATTTTGGATAATTTGTTCCATAGAATGTGGACAATGTGGACCAAGATGGGCAATATTAAAACAACATGCAGTTGTACATGGTTTCTTGGTAAGGACTAAATTAAACTCCATCTTATCTACCTGCTAAGTGTTCCTTTTAACTGCTCTTGAAACCTAAAGATAAAGTTCCTTCAACTGATCCCCTTCCAACAGGGAAATATGAGTTGTGTAAAGAAGTAAATATTCATGTTACTGTTCATTATAAAATGTTAGCAATACTAGCTGTATATATTCAGCTGATCCCAGTATGTAAATAGTGTTACTGTTTAAGGCAAAATGTTAGTGGTACTGTTTCTGTACAGTGTTACAAATCATTATTATACTGTATTAACATGGAAGAACATGTAGATTGATGTATACTGTGGAATAAACAAGAGGCTTTACTGTATAACAACTGCATTCTATAACTGAGATTTTCTGCATCTGAATTTACTCTCATTTCTGTACATGAAAGACTATCATTTCTGCTGCATCTTTGTAGGTGTTCATTTGCAGTCAGGTCATGGCTGAAAAGTGAACTTGAACCAGTCTTCCCACTAGGACAATAAACTAAAAACAAACATGAAGAGGGGCATGGTAAAAATGTTCAGAAAAGAGTGATGACCACAAAAAAGGGTCGGCCATTTTTGTACACTGCTTTAATTTACAAAACATATTTTATTTCCAGTATCTGTCATGACATCCCACTCGTTTATGTAACTACAGCCTGGTTTGCTGCTCCATTGGTCCTGTTCAGTGTTTCTATTTCCCTTCTCTTTTTGAACCATTCATTGCATCAGGCATCCTTGTTCTAAGCCAGCATCCTAGGACCTATTCATTCCTCTCAAGGGTGCCTAATCACCCTATTTGTTTCCCTTATGGAGACAGTTGGGTGCTAGGAAGCAGGTCATTTTACAGATCTGATGGAAAGGCCTGTCCTCTCTGGTTGGAGTTCTTCCCTCTCCTTGCAAGGGAACTTTCAAGTGCCACTGTGTGCGGCTTGCTGTAGAAAACAAGCATCCAAATGCTGACTTCCCCATCCAGTACATGTTCACATGGAAAGTGCATGGTATGCAGGGCTGTGCTCCAAGGGTATAACAACCCACTCTCCCTTTAGATGTCACCAAAGAGGCAAGTCACAGCAATCTCCCTTCCCCAGGATGAGTGATGTAGTAGCCACCACTCACTTTCATCCCCCTCTCCCTCTTCTGTTCTGTGAAAATTGTATCCTTTGACTATTTTTCCTGTGGAGAAATATACCCAAAGATTAGAATTCCTTAATGTACATACTGAAAGAACATAAAAGAAAATTTACTCATAGCCATTCTGTAAATTTTTGCTATGAAGTCTTGATATGTTGATCTAATTTTCTTTCATTTGTTTTAGAGCAGCATACGAGCATTAGCCCACCTAAACATGGCATTTATCTTATCTTCCACATTTTAAGGAATAAATTATTTAAAATCACAAAGTGAAAAAAAAAACAGATTCATGCCAGGTTTTCAAATCCTCTCAGCTGCAAACTATGCTTTTATGGCATGTGTCCCTGACTTTCCTGGCATGATATTTCCAAATAAATTATACCAGCAATAGCCTTATCCATTAAAACAATTGGAGAATTGCATTATTAATGGATAGTTCATTTAAACAATATCATAGCCACAGTTCAAATACATGAATCAAATATTCATCTTTAATAGACTGGACAGTGTCACACTGTACAGTGTCACCTATAAGAATATAAGAATATTCATGCCTTTCTTAAATTGTTTTGCTATCTAACTAAAGCATTGCCAGAAACATTGCAGGTTACTAAATCTTAAATTTAATTCCTGGAAAATGCAGTTTCTTATTTATGCATGGTATTTAATTTGATTTGACTGGACCAAGTAATGAAAACAAAATCACTGTTATTAAATATTACCCATGTTATTTTGAATAAGGAGATGCACTATGAACCAGTAACATATTAACAATGAGCTACAAGAGCGCTTCCTGTTGTACATTTATATGTTGCTTTGCTCTCAGAGGTAATCTTAGGTATCATGTAAATTAGCACTGCTTCTCAAAATTCAAGGAAATGACCAGGTAGCTTCTGGACTATAGAATTAGCAGACCTCATCACTATGTCTGAGATCAGTTTTTGGATGATACAGTGTGACTGAACCTCTATTGCATACCTTAGGTGAAGTAGGATTTTGTTTAGATGTCTATATACAAGAATCAGGTCACTGCCTATATTAATCGGCTTAAAATATGAAAAAGCAGACAGAATAGTTTAATCTTTTGCCAACAAGGAGCTAAATGGCCCTATATAAATATGACGGTGATGCTCTCTACTGGGATTCAGGCAATAAATCAGTTCACTTTGACGATTAAAAATTGCATGAATGCCATGTTTTTTCTTGGGCTGGTGTATTCATTTTAAATTATGTAGACCACTGCAGTGATAGGACACACTCTATCCCAAATGAAGTATGATGAAAAATAGTGAGAGGCAGAAACAGAAAATGACCTATGTAAATAGGGACAAGTGGTAACCCTAGCTAATGTTGTATGCTCAGCTATTGTCTTTCTTAAATGTCTTGGTCTATGACTATATAAATAAATAAATAAATAAGCAATGATATGGAAGAGGGTTTTACCTACAGTTAGTTTAACTTGGAGTAGCTCCAGGGAGTTGCACTGCTTGACCAGTCTTGAGGTGTATTTGTCTTTAATGAAGATGGATACACCTCTGCCTTTGGTTCTTTCACACTTGTTTTTGGGTCTGAATGTGCAGAAGACATTGTAGCCTTGCATGGCTAGGGATGCTCTCTGTGGCTCGAACCATTTCTCTGTGACTGCACAGACATCGGCTTCTTCCTAGGTAAGGAGTGCTTCCAGTAAGTGCAGTTTCTGATTTAGACTCCTAACATTAAGCAGTTTGTCCCTTGTGGATTTTTTGTCAGGAATTTAGTTGTTGTGACATTGCCTAAAAAGGCACTGTGGGGGAGGCAACTACCTTTGCCAGTAACAAAGAGCCAAGAGATGACAGATGAAGACATCTCTGGCTAAGCAGCATGATCTGTCGACCATATCTTCCCTTGCTGACAGATACTGTATCCCCCTGGATTAACACCAGAAGCTAAGCCAATTGTTGAAGTCAATCATTTTTTTATTTATATTGAGGCATCATCCTGGGTGAAGGTAGAATGCTGCTTAGGGCTAGGAACATACCTGCCTGGGAAGCATAATCTAAGAGCTCAGTCATGTCTCTCTTTTTATAGTCCAGTGAAGTACATCTCAAGCCATTCACTCCAACATGTACTATGGCAGAGTCATAACAGTACTTGTTGAGACACTTTAGTGTGTGTGTGATCTGATGGATCCTGGCACCTGGCAGAAAGCTAACCGTGACCTTCTCCTTGCCCAGCTTGGTTTGAGGGACATCTGTGTGTCTAACTGTGGAGTCGCCTATGACCGAGACGTTAAGTTTTGAGGGTTTTTTTTGCCTCAGGGGCTTATTGGCTGAGACACTGTTGTGTGTATTTTTGTGTGCAGTGGATTCTGCTGGGTCTGCAGCATGTGTTGTAGGTTTGTGTTTGGGAGATCTCTGATCTTTAGGTGGGCTCCTAGTGAGTACCTCTGCATATGTGGGTTATGTGTTGTGAGCTTATGTGCAAGAGGTGACGTGTGTGTGCAGACAACCTGTTTGATATCTGGTTTGTTGTTATGTGAAAGAACTGATTCGATATTCATAGGATAGATACATTTCTCATCTGTATATGTTTGCTTAGGAGTAATTGGCTGTCAGTATACATGAGCCTCAGGATGCCCATGTCAATCAGGCTGGCTGGAGAAATGGTGGGAAACTGTCCATTCATTATGGCAGGTATATACTGTAGTAACTAGTGGGGAGTAGGCTAGATGGACCAGGTTTTGCTGTAAGAATAACAAAAAACAGTTATTCTATGGAAAACTAGGAGTAGAATACTGCATCAGTCTTTCATAATGCACAATTGAGTTGCTCTCAGGGCAGCAGTGTGCAACTGTGTTGTGCACAGTAAAGCAGGGGAGCTTAGGAAGGCCCCCTAGCAGATACTTATGGAAAATTGTCTTTCTAGGCATTTGACTGTATTCACAGCTATACACAACTGTGCTAAATCCCATTGCAGCTATGTGCAAATGCAAGGCTTAAATACAAGTGAAGCTAAATGATTTTAAAACAAAGTAACCAATGGAAAAGCCCAAGAGTGAGCTTTATCCTAGCAATCTGCAACTCAGATGGGCCCTAGGCTTCATTTCAACACAAAAGAGTGGGGGGCCTTTAATTAAATAAATGTTTGTTTTTAGTGCTCAAAGTCCAAAGTCTAGATTCAGAGCAAGTCTAAATAAACCTTGCTAAAAAAAATGCAGAAAAACTAAAAAAATTCAAGTAGAAAAAAACAGTCATAACAGCAGCAGTTTAAAGCAGCAGTTCTGTAGAATACTGCTCTCAAAGTGCAACGTAGGCTTTAAAAACATTTATTTTCTGGTTTGGGATCCAAATATTAAACCAGAACTAAGACACTTTCAGAGACTAACAGACACAATAATCCCTCAACCAGAAATCCACAGCTTAGAAGGGTGTAGGCTATCCTCTCCTGCCACAAGAGTTTAGACCACAAGTCTTCCTAATGTAAAATAACTGGTTTTGGAACCCAAATGCTTAAACCAGAACAAAGAAACTTAGAACAACAGCCACACTAAGCCTTCACCAGCAATTCCCAGCTCAGAAGGGCAGCGGCTACCCTCTCCTCCCAGAAGAGTGTAGACCACAAACCTTCTTAATGTAAAATAACTGGCCTGAAGTCCAAGTGCTTAAACCAATACTAAGAGGTTTAGAATAACAGTTAAAATTTAATTAGGCTACTAACAAGCAGTAACAAATGCAGCTGAATAAATGCAATTTAGCACTTTTAAGAAAAAGCAGGAAAATCAAAATATAGTAGTAAAGTAGGAAGAAACACAAATACAATAAAAGCAACTGAATAAACTGCAGACAGACATCAACAATATTCAAGCAGAGTACAGCAAGCAATCCAAACAAGTACTCCAGCTAAACAGAGATGCCTCCAAACAATTCAAGCTAAATGAGGAATGCTATTTCTCAGCTCCTCCTACTTACTAGCTGATGTTATTCACTGTTTGTAAAGGAATTCTTTGCTAACTTAGAGGGGATGCAATTTCATCAGATTCGGTGTGAGTTATACTACCCACTATAGATTCAGCACACAGCTGGGCATTCCCTTTTAGGTTTTCAACATAGCTAAAGGCTGCCTTATGATTCTATTTACTAGCGATGCTAATTTAGGCTCATAGCTAGCCTTAGAGGACTTAACAAGAGATCTGATTTGGTTGTTCAAGCAGTGGAGGGAACTTGTCCTCTGTTGAGTAAGTTCCCTCCTGTTCCTACATATCAGTTTCTTTTTTGTTGTATAACTTATTTTTACTTTCAGTCCACCAGGGTGATTTTTATTTTGGGGGGGGGACCTGGATTTGAGCAGACAAACAAGTATACAAACAAAAAGAGAGATAGACAGACAGATATATAGATAGACATACATACATATAAATATAGTCGAGTAGAGTTACAAAAATAGGACTCCAGATAACTGGAGCAATTTTTTTGTCCATCTACAACAATATAAATTGAACACTGACATGTTATTTGTTTTTATCTTCCAGTTTGCTTATTGTTAATGCCAGTTTATCCCAAATAATAAATAGCACAGGTTAAACTAAAACTTCCAATGATATATAGGCCAATGCTGCGTTTTCAAAATTTAATTGCCTAGGTATTTTGAATGGGATTATGTGACTCATGGTAGTAAAGTGAAGGATCTAACTGAAATGCATTCAGTACACTGAACCGAGCAAGATGAGTTCTGTCTTGAAAATTTATATTATCATGTGGGAGAAATCAGTGGAGGAAATATAAATGTACAACATTTGGTATCATCTGGTATAACTGATTGCATTCCATTTTCTGTTACTGAGGTGACAGTGTTGGGGATCCTGTTTGGGATCTGTGGTTTATATACAACAGTGAGCAAGGTTGTTATATAATGTATGAATCCATAACTAAAATGTGGTATATGCTTTCCCTTAACTTTTCATAAGGTATATTTGTTATATTCTTTTGTTAGGGGTGGGAGGTTGGAGTAATGGTTAAGATGTTTACCTTAGAAGCACAAGGTGCCGGGCTTGATTCTGACATGGGGTAATTGGCTAGGCTTAAAAAGGCCCATAAAGGCAGTTAGCCTAGTACTAACCTATGGACCTATGTACTTGGTATACTATGTGGACAGTGTTTTTCCGTTTCCTAAATGAAGAGAAAAATGGTTGTTAGATTTTATTTATTTATTTAGTTAGTTAGCTAGTTAGTTTGTTTTATTTGAGGAATGAGACTGAATCCAACTGGGAGAGTATTTTGTATGGGAAGAAGGAAGTGTGAGGATTAGGCTTGATTCATGTAGTTAATTATTTGTCATCATTGAGTTTCTTTAAAATGTTGGGGTGTCTTCAATCCAGGGATACAGACCTTGTGTTTTTTTTTTTTTTTTTTACTTTGGACAAAATATACTGTGATTTGGGACAGTTTGCTCACTACTAAAAGGAAGGTTACAATGGCTAATTATATGATTTCTGAATTCTATTCTAAAATTTAGCTTTGAAAGATTGATATTCCTGATTTTTCCATTTCATCAAAAGTTATGGTATTTGCCAATTTTGGACTAATTTTCTTTCGTTCAACCTTGGGACTGTTTGTCTACAGACTATAAGTGGAGCGTTAGACAATGCCAAGTTAGAATACAATCTGTTCTTGATAACCAGGATTCTACTTGCCATTTAATGTTAACTTCATGCCACCATAAACCAACACCAATGAGTTTACTGACTAGGATACCCCTTTTTTAGATCAACTGAAATACTAATAAACCAATTGTACTTCTGTGACTTTCTCTTAAACAAAGTATACTAAACAATATTTAATCCTTAAGAAACTTCCACAAGGCAAAAGTATAATCTCCTTCATATTGTACAGAATATACTGTGTGTCATGATTGTTTATATTGAATGTCCGCAACAAGTTATCCATTTATATACTGTGCATGTTCTACTGTCATTTATTTTCACTGCATAATGACATTGTACTCTGCATATTTCTATCACTAAGAAATGCAATTTATATTTGTATGGTTTCTTAATACTGTAAATCTTATCCTGTTGTATGATAACGTTTGTTAGTTATTTGCTGTAGTAATTTTTAATTTGTTACTGGAGCTTTTCCCTCCGGGCCTCCACTGAAAATGGGTTATTCTGACCCACTGGACTTTCCCAGTCAGCAAATGTCAATAAATAAATAAATAAATATGAAACATAAGGCAGATGCAGAAGGGATGTGCAATATTTGTCATGTTGAAGAAACATTAAAACATGCCATTTGCTTCATGGTCGGGTACAATGTTTTTGTGTGCAGTGGGGCAACCTTTTTACCTTTAGACATGATTATCCTGATGTATGGATATTATGGAAGTATTCAAGATAGCTCGGCAGATAAGTATGTTAAAACTGCTTTAGGTGCAGTTATGATTCTTACGGAAAGCATGTTGTGAAGAATTGTTGTATAATAAAGGGTTGGATTGTGTAATAGTGTAAGGAAAGTAAGAAAATGGCTTTAGAAGAAATAGTGGGGGAATGATGCATAATTTTGCCTTTTCTTCATTTTGTTGTGGCATATGTTTATCTGTTGCACACTGGGTGTGTTTCATTTTATCTTCTTAGTTTATGTATTTTAATAAGAGACCCTACTCTTCAGAAAGTGCCACACATTTTTTTTTGCATTCATCTGAGCTACCACCAAATAAGCCATATGCGATCTTAGTATAACATCTCATCTAAATTGATAAATGTCCAGTATAGCTTTCCATTGTCTTAATCATAATAGTGCAACCTAACATCTTAATGAATGTGAAAATGCAGTACTGGTTACAATGATGTATAACCAATTAACATTCAGTTAGTATGCTACGTTAGCTATGTGATACTTCCAAAGAGGGTAATGGTAAGCAAAGACTCATGTCCATGTTACTTTTCACTAATGTGGAGAGAGACACTGGTTTGGCTAGTTAAGATGCCTGCTTTTGCAATTGGCTCTGTACCTTGATATAAGGATTACTGGCATTGCTGCATAAAAAGTAAGTGTGGTCAGTTATAAAAGTTCGTAGCAGAAGTTGTTACAGAGCAGCAGAATGGATGGAGACCTGATTTCAAAGACTGATTTCTTCCTTATTATTTTATACACTATCAGAAGGAATGTGACAGACGTGAAGGACAGCTTGAGCTTTATGTATAGGCAGATGGTGAATGTGAAAGAGGAAAACAAAGTCACTAAAAGGTGAGATGTCATGCCAGACATACAAATTCCCAAAGCAGGATACTGGAATCATGCAACTATATGAAATGGATGGCAAATTTGTCATATTGTCATAAGGCAGAGATAACAGGTCCCACTGAGTCAAGAGTTACTGTATAGGACTTTTTGAATTAGAAGAAAGCAGGGAGGCCTTAGCATTCTGAGCTCATAAATTTTTGTGTTTCTGGGGATATCTGCAAAGTGTGCAACTTGCACTAAAAGGACACATAGCATCAGTAAGGCTAGAGTTGGGCAATAATGCAAAATGCATTTTACAGCTAAGATGGGTTGTCACAAAACTAACTTACGGATTATGAAGAAAGTAAGGGAACTCAAGGGGTAAATCTGCCAGGCCATATAGAGAAATGTAAGAAAAATATTCACAAGAACTTTTCTTGTTCTCCAATTGTTTAAGTTGACACTGTGTTAATGATGACAATACTAAAATCTGTAGGGAAGCAGTATAGATGTCTTCATGAGCATATTATGGGTTTGGTAGTTCAGGTGTTAGAGCCATGAAAGATGGAGCCTGAGAGCTGTCATGGCCTAGTTTGGCAGTGGGGAGTACACATTTATATGGTCAGAAGGGGAAATGGGGAAGGAATGGTATCATAAGATGAAGCAAATAATGAGAAAGTAGACTTTTTTAAACATAACATGTGGAAGGTGTGAATAACCATGTAAATAAATAGACAGTATTGTGGTGGATTAGAAGGGTAGTAACTGATATTAAAATATTGCAGGGTGTGATGCTTAAAAAGGCAGAGATGAACAAAGTGGACAGGAGGGGCTTACATGTGATGGAGAATAACAATGGGAGCAAAGAAGAGGGTTGATGATGGTTATATGGAGGAGGTAGGAGAAGTAAACAGGATAGTAAAATGTAAGCTTGGATGTGAGTAATAGTACAATGAAAGCAGGTCAGTGACTTGAAGTTAACTTTTGCTGATTTGGGGCTTGGTTCTTGTGATTACTCTTTCTAGGGAGACAAGGAACTGTTCAGCTCCTGCTTGCCAAAAGTTGGTCCTGTTTGCTTTGACTTTATTTTACTATATGACTGTCTGTTGTTCTCCTTTAATGTTTTCCACTTAGGGTCAGTATTTACTGAGCATATAAAGATCCTAGTTGCATGGACCTGCACTTTACAGTAAGGAGCCATGGTTTATTGAGTTCCTTGGAGTACTGCTACACTAAGTATCATCTGTTTATCTACTGCATTTGCTTCTTCTTGGTTTGGACCAGTTGCAGTAATTTAATTTTGTTATTATCTGTCCTTGCTATTTCTAGGTTTGGAACATATAACAGGTCAAAAATTGGTGGCTGAATGTTGTAGATGTTTGGCCTAGCGGTTCTGGTTGTTGTATTTGGCTGCAGTGAGAGCAGTTCTGCCCCTGCCTGTATGAGATGACTCCTTTTGCCCTGAGTTTTTCTTACTAATTTGTGTCTCTCTTGCTTCCTTATTACTGATTGGTGCTTTTTTCTTTTAGGCAGATGTCTACCTAGCACATAAGGAGCTTAGTTGTGTGACCCGTAATGTTTACTGAGCTTTTTAGAGTTCTGCTGCACTCAAATCAGCTACCTCATGATTTGTGGTTTTGTACTGGAAGCATCATAGCAAGGTACACAGAACAGCACTTTAGTATAGAGAGTTGCCTGGATGGCCAATAATCATTATTCTAAAGGTAGTAGAAAATAGTTTGACTGACCCAAAAATAGTTCTCTCACCACAATCTGCTGCCTGTGTTCACTCTTCCCCACTCATCTTCCTGTTCATGGTGCCCCTTCAGTTATCACATTGGTATGATCTTGGGTATAGAAAGCCCAAAAACCAGAAAGCAGCTGGGCACAGAATGCACTAATAAATACAGAAAAATTAATGTCCAAAAAAGACAGTAACAAGACAGGAAGAGCCTCAAATACTCTGTGCACCACTCATTTATTAAAAAGATAAGCTAAGCACTTTTGTCCGTTCACAGTAACAGTCAGACTTCATCAGAACTAAATGCATCATTGTGTGAATCATTTTAAATAATATAGTCACAGTCACATGCTAAAATTAATCCACCTATGAGGTGGCAATACAAATAATTAAAGGCAATTAATCTAAAATAAATATTGTTAAGAACAGTTTGTTTAAAAAGACATTGTCAATATGTATAATCTATAACTAAACATATATATGTATATATGTATGATTGTATTTATGTATGTTAAGTATTAAGAATATTAAAAATGTCAACTTTAGAAATAAAAAAGTTATTAAAATATAATAAATATCAATAAAAGACAATCCCTCATGGCTTCAACCTAAACTTTCAATTTATAATTTAGTAACCCTCAGTTTACGAACACTGCTGATAGAAATGTTGTCTTTCAGGCCCAGAACACCCCTGCGTTAAGTCTCAGTTACCACTACAACTCTTAGTATTCTATTATTGTCTCCCAGGCTGCCGCTCCAAAATGGAAACAAGAACGTTATCATGACATGGAAAATCAAATGAATGTTTAAAAACAGCATTATTCTAATTTTTCTTCTTCAAATCATAATAATGCTCATATATATATATATATATATTTTCCAAGAGAGCTCTCTGTTTTCCCTGTATAAAAAGTTTTTCATGTAGCTGTATTTACATTGATTACAACCATCACATTTATTAGTACCAAATGTAACATTCACTGTTTTTTTCATGTGTGATTCTCAACTGTTCAAACTGAATTTTAAAATCCCTTCCCCTTTTATGTACAAAAGTAGAATGGCCACCCAACTTATTAAGTCTTGAAGTTGGTGCACACCGCCTACCTTGACCTAGCCAAAGCCTTTGACACTATTCCCCACTCAGGCATAATAGATAAACTCTCCCAGCTAGGCATCAACCACTATGTTACTAGATGGGTAGCTAACTGGCTCACTGATAGAACCCACTCAGCCAAAGTTGGGGAAGCCACTTCTAGTAGTGACCCATAATGTGTGGTGTATCCCAAGGATTGGTCTTGGGGCCTATACTGTTTTGAATATACTTTTCTGAGGTGCAAGTCAAAACCAGTGGTCTGCGGCTGACCAAGTTTGCAGATGACTGCAAGTTGGGCACTGTCTTAAATTCCCCCTAGTGATGTGAACATCCTTCAAGAGGGCCTTACCAAAACTAATGACTGGAGCCAGAAGCATGGCCTCAAACTGAATGCCAAGAAATGCATCATTATCCCCACTAATTATCACATTAATAACAATGTACAAAGCATGCACTCAGTTATGAGGGACTTGGGCACCGAGGTTGATAGCAACCTGACTTTTGACCACCACGTTGCCTCCATTGTAGGGAAGGCTTTCTACATGGCCCACCTCATAAATAAGGGTATTTTATGCAGGAACAAGGAGGTCATAACATCCCTGTACTCCTCCCTTATCAGACCCTTTATCAAGTACAATGCCCCCTTCGGCCAAGCACATACAGCAGTTGGACAGACCACAGATATTCCTGACCAGAAAAATCCAGGGTCTCAAACACCTATCCTATACAGACAGGCTAAAAGTCTATCCCTCTGCTTAGTCTCATACAGACCTGTGTCTGGCATACAAGGCCATTTCAGACCCAGCCCTGATGGAGTTGCTTCATATCCATAAGACAAACACCCAATCTCAATCGGAACCCATACTCAAGGCCTTAACCTGGTCTGTGACATTAATAGAACTGGTTGGCGAGGCAGATTTATGTTCCAAAGACTCCCCTGTCTGTGGAATAGACTCCCTCTCCATGTCAAGAAGAGTATCTCTCTAGCCCTCTTTAAGAGGAGCCTGAATGACTGGATGGGAAACAGAAAATATACCCCTTGGATCCCACCTGTCTCCCTGCTGGACAGGGGAAACAGGTGCTGACTTTGAGGGAACATGGGCGAAAGTCTTGACTAGGCTTATAAGGGCCTCTGGGCCAATAGCCTAGTATCATCCTATGAACCTATGATCAAAGTTAAAAAATGACCAATTGTTCCTAATAATCTTTTTTAACCAGGAACATTCAGGGAAGAATTTCATAGCCAATGCTATGTCAAAAGATCAGATATTTTGATAGGAAGTTTGCCTCCCAGAAAAATACCATTACGTAATGATGTTTTAAATATAGAATGTTTAAGTCTTGCAAGATCTGTTCTGATTTTGAGAACAAAGATCTCAGGATACCCTCACTGCAAGAACATTCTAGTTAGAATATCACATTCAAATTTAAATATATCATTGTCAGAAATCATCTTCGATAGTCTCACGAATTGCCCTTTAACCAGACCCCTCTTTTGTGTGAGGGGATGACAGCTGTCATAATGAAGACATGAATCTGAAAAAGTCATCTTCTGAAAATTTTTAGATGAGAAGCCAAATCCATTGATCTGATGTTGTCAATCTACATTCTAACCTGAACAAATGGGTTGGGATCAGATCCAGCAGATCTGACTCAGCAGATGCTAAAGCTCACAGCCACCAAATCTCTTGAGCTTCTCCTTACCCACAATGCACCCTGCCAATTACCCCAGATCTCATTTGCCGCTTCCAGCTAATGGATGTGGTTTCCAGTTTCTCTCGAGCTGTATTGGACAAATAAAGTTTTTTCTTCATATCTTCTTCCATTGAACAATTTTTTACTTTAGCTTACCTTTTAATGTTTAGCTTTTACTGTTTGTGGTTTAGGATCTCCACTGTTCTCTTCTCCCTAGCCCTTACAACTTCATTGGATTTCTGACATGCACTACCATTGTTGGTATTTCCTTGCCTCCTCTTTCCACTCTTTTTTTGTACTTAGTACTGCTAGATGCTATTATTAGTACCTCCTTTTCCTTACAACCTGATTGTAGTTCTTACCATTGGTGGTATTCCTCTGCTTTAAAAAAAAAAAGAGTTACGTACTATTTTTCAGTTGTCTTTATCTTAAAATTTTTCAGGTATTGTTATTGTTAATACACAGATTGCATGATGGTTGGGAGGGTGGCCTAATGGTTAAGGTGTTTGCCTTACAAACACAAGGTGCAGGGTTCAAGTCTCACAAGGGATAATTGGCTAGGCTTAAAATGGCTTAGTTAGCTTAGTACTAATCTATGACCCTATGAGTGACAAACCTGTGGGTTTCAAGAAATGTTCTAAATGTGGACATAAGTTGTCTATCTCAGATGCACACTCGCTTTGTGTGTACTGCTTTGGTCCATTACACTTACAGGAAGATTGCTCGATTTAGCATGGTTTTAATCTGCAAGCCTTAACTGAATGTAAAAAGAAGTTGATATTAAAAGGTCTCCTCCCTCAATCTTTTGGAGAAGCCATAACCCAGTCTCCAAAGTCAAATTCTTGCACCTCATCAAATCTTCCTCAGACTGTCTCCAGAAAAGGAGTGCTAAATATGTCTCAACCCTGGATCACAATACGATGAAAATTCAGGATACAACTGCTCCTTCAGATCTTACAACTTCTAAAGCAAGTATTAAGGTTCTGACCCAATCCAAGTCAGATCAGACAAAATCTTCAACTTAGACACAACCTTTGGAGACTCTATATTGTCCTCATACTAGATATTCTCCATCTGTTGACCCACTACCTGACAAGCTAGCATCTCCTTTTTTTGCAGAGATCAGCATCCCCCTCCAATTACTCTACTCATTCTCCCAGAAGCCTCACAGAAGAAGATGTGGAGAGAGTGGTGAGGAAAATCCTCTCAGCATAGGGGCAGATTGGTTTTCCCTCAATGCCTAGCCCTCTAGGTCAGGTTGCCCAATCATTCACCACATGACCCCTCAAGTTCCTCCTCTAACACCATCTTAGAGCTTCAGGATCCCAGTCATCTGGATCCACCAGTCTCAAATCTGAGGATCTCCATATCTTTGGAAATGAAGTTGTCTCTGAGACCTCCAACCTTTTTTGATCCAGAGAGTTCTCAGAACTGAAGCCTGCCTGCTGGGTCTAGGATTCAGCATTTGACTTTGAAGTTTTTGGAGCCATCTCTGTTCCTCTGTGCCTCAGCACTGGACAGTCCAGCTCTGTCTTCCTCCTCAAGGGGTGGTGCCAATGGAGCAGAAAGAGGGGATGATCTGGAAACCTGGTTTCTTGGATCAGAGTTTCTCTGTGGCTCTTTTGAGCTCTGCCTTCAAGGCTGTGAAGAGAGTGTTCACTGCCTCGGCAATCCTGATGGAACCTCCCCCCTTGGATCCTACCTACTCCATCATGATTCTCCAGCACTTGGAGCCTCAACAACTCTTTCCACTGGGACATTTTGTACTGAAACCTCAGGTTCCCTCTCAGGGAATTTTGATTCCTCTTCTGAGACTTCCCCAGAACATCCCACTGAGGAAGTACCCAGAAAAAGGACACGCAAGAGGAAGCACCTAGACTCCCTACAAGAGTCCATCACCAAACACACAAATTTCAGAGAAGGTGAAGGGTCCTCACGGTCACCTCTTGAAGATGTTCCCTTTGGAGACATCATAGAAATCCTGAAGCAGAGAACTGGCTAGACATCCTGCAACCCTAGGCTAGAGGAATCTGTTCTTCTGGAGGCTTTTGGTGCAGGATTCTCTACTTCCTGGGTGACTCCACCCACTGATGAGCTTGTGGAAATTATCTCAATGTGGGCATGGAAGGACCCTGACTCCATAGAGCCAAAACCTCAGAGACCGGACAGGATAATGGCACCACCTGTGGACATACAGTTTTGGGGGAAAGGGGTTCCAGTTGATGCCATGGTTGTTGCAGTGGCTATAAAGAGGGAACTAACTGATGAGAGTTCCAATGTCCATCACCAAAACAGAGATTCACTAGAGATGGACAGACTAGGGAAACATGTCTTTGCTTCAGCAACCTTTGCCTTGCAGTTGCTGAACTATCTGTCACATTTTGTTAGACTTCAAAGAGATTTGACCAAGGAATTATCAAATTCTCTCTCAGGAAACATCTCTGCAGAGGTTAAAGATTCAGTAACCCCTCAGCTGACAACCCTACAGGGTATATCCAATAGTTCCATAAAGTTAATTTCCTTCATAGCAGAAGAAACCTGAAGAGCTGTGCTATCATGCATTTCCATGAGGAGGCATGCCTAGATGCACTTGTGCAACATTTAAGTCCAATTTAATCAATGCTCCCTTTGATAGAATTACCCTTTCTGGCCCTAAAGTGAAAGAAACACTGTCCAGGTGTTAGAAAGATGGAAAGATCTTGTCTGCGATGGGCATACATCTTTCGTCCCCCAAAGATCCTTCTCCAGGAATCAACGGAGTGGCCAGAAAATGTGGTTCAAAAAGTCCTAAGGTCCATTCCATGACACACATGGAGGAAGTGCCCCCAGTGGCAGAGGGGGTACTCCAAAGGACGTTGTTGCCCTTGTGGCAGAGGTGCCCCACAAAATCAAGGTTCACGAGAATCTTTCTTTGATAAACCCTACCAGAGTTCCTGAACAGAAGCCCAACTGTCCACCCCTGGAAACACAAACAAACTGCAACCAGGTATGATAACATGATAAAAGCACAATCCTGTATGGTAACAATAACACAGCTTCAATAATACAGTTGCAAATATCTAAGATGGAGAAGTTCACTCAAAACAATTTATTTTATTTATTTATTTAAACTGTAAAATTACTGTTGTTTATACTAGTGAAATGATTAATGCTTTTCATTTAAAAATACAGACGTCTTCAGACTATTTTGCCAGTGAATGATATAGTACCTTGTATTTGCATAACATGAGAAATTAAGTTAGCAAAGGAGCCAAAATTCTATAAGAATGAAACAGCTGAGTTGAAGAAATACGTCTGTCCTAAAGTAATAGCCTGTTCCCAGTTTGGTTATAAGGTAGGGAAATTAGGGTTTATGAGCTTTACTCATGTGAGAGTGGGTTAGCAGGAACACATCAATCTAGGACTTTGTGGATAAGCAAAGGGAATAGTCCCAAGAGTTCTTAATTTAGCCAAGGAAAACTCCAGGCTAAGCTTTTCAACAGGCATATACATTACAAAGGGGAAGCCAGTCAGAACACTGGAGTGGAAACCACAAAACCATGGTAGAACCACATGACCTATACAAACACACATAACACATCAATCCAGAATAAACCATAAATGACCCACAGTCCCAAATGTTAAGCATGTAACAAACTAAACAATCAAATCACCACATGGAAAATCTTAAATAAAAAAAAGGATCAGTTATAGAAAAAAATTAAACTGCCATAAACTGACTCTAGGCCTGCATTAAGTAATAATTAAAAACAGAATGAACATCCAGAAAATAGGAACCTTTAAGATGATAGCACTTGGATTGTGAAGTGACTGCTGAATTCCAGACTCCAGGACTGAACTATTTGTCATAGCACCAATAAAGTTTAAGCTTCCTGAAATGTAAGCTGCTGTTGACAGATTTGTAACCTTGTTGAATGACAAACATCCAGCTAGATTTGCAATTATAATTCCTTTTTTTCTAAGAAAGCATTATAATCACTATGTAAAGTGTTCACAGACACTAACTCCTGGCCATGAAACACAAAATAGTCAGAGTAGGTGCTGAAATTTTAAGCATATAAATGCTATAATGCTTATAAAGCACATTGCTGGAAAGCTACTTCATGATCATATATTAATGTGCATTTACTTGGTTAGTTAATCTCCCGTACGTCTGCCCCATATAGTAGTAAGCATAGTTGGGCTACAGATTACTCCACAGGCTTAACAGTTACTCATAATTCTAGCTTTGTAGATCTCATGGTTCTCAGGACAATGCAACGGTCCTAATTAATGACCAGGAGGCACTTAGAACAACAGAATCCACAGAAGTACTTTCCAGTTATTGGTCACTTGGGGTGGGATAGATGAAACAACCCACTTTCTCCACAAAATCTCTTATATTTTTGTCTAGTCCCTTAGCAGCAAGTATGTGTTTACTTAAGATCTCACAAAAGTTACTGTTGACTAAAAGGATGTTTCAATTAATGTAGACAATTACTCTGATGGCTTCTACTTCCAGATTCCAAGTCTTAGCTCTCCTCATGTTGTATACTCCCAGGTTTTCATATTCAACTAGCCTCACGCAACACAGTGACTTTGTCTCTTTTCAGCTAAATAGAGGACCAGTCAGACAGGACTGGAACTAGCCAAATAACATTTCTGTGTAGCTTTCCTCGTAAATCTGTAGTTATTCTCCATTTTATTTGAGATACTTGCCAAAGCAGACCTTTGCATAGGTGATCCCAGTAAATATAAGTGACTGGGTTTAATAATATTCAAGTTAGTGTACCTGGAGTTCATTCCCTGGACAAGCAGAGAATTGTTTTCCAAAAAAAGCTTTTGGTATAGTTTAATAAGTAGAAAGGGGCTTCCAAGGACCTTGCACAAAATAATAATAACAAAGTATTACTTTAATAGTATCAGAGTGGATGGTAAACTTGAGAATTCTTATAGGTCTACTGATATGTTAAATGAAGGTACCACATTCCTCAAGTCCATTTTCCAGACATAAAAGATGGCATCCATCAATAAACTGTTGCTACCCAACATTCTGTTAAAGGAACTGAACATTTTGTATACAACTCTCTTCACGGTTTGTTAAATCAATGTTTCCAAAGCCAGGTGCCATAGATGCCCTCCACTGTTGTTCCATGTTTTGTCTAATGCTCTCTTAATTCAAAGCAAAAAAAAATTGCAAAGCCCAAGGTCTAACAGGGTATCTCATATCTCCACTCTTAAGGGAGATACGTCAGGGTAATGGGAATACCTTAGGAGGTCCTGGACTGCTCTAATATTATCGTTTTGTTATAGCATTGTGTAAACCAATTCAAATTTGATGGTTACCAGCAACCAGCTATCTTGAACTTGGAGCCTGTTGACATTTCCCTTAAAATTCACCAAGTTCATAATAAAAAAACATGATCTCTAAGCCAAGGGCTTAAGCTGCATGAAAATGACAATGGCCTCTATGAATGAATTATTGCAGGCTATTTGTCCAAGTGGTAAATCAGAAGGATCCTTGTGATGTTTTGGAATACCAAAAATGTTGGGCACCCTTGGGTACTCCATAATGAAGAAGGAATGAATTTTTTGCTAATGTTGATGTGATCTGACCAATGGGTCTGTCAACTTTCTTCTTCCGTGATATATAAAATAAGGTCATTCAGCATTCATCCATCTTGGAATTGTAGTTTTTGATCTTCATGGTAACTATGCAGCCACCTTTGTAATTTTTATTTACTCTGATCATGGAGTCAGAGCCCAGTCCTGTGAGAACTTCAAGTTCATCAGAGGAAAGGTTAAATAAACTTCATTGGACTGGTCTGGCTATAAGATCTCTGATTTCTTGCTTACATACTTCCTCGAAAACAAGAAGAGAGAACCGGATCAGAAGTAAGCAGCTCTGAGCTCTCTCCAGTTCTTTTCTTTCCTCTCTCTGACAAAGAATCACTTGTTGAAGAGCTTAAAGCTACAGACAGTTGAATCATGGTCCATTGTTCTAGACAGATGAACATAAAACTCCTGTCTAAGATACTTAGCTAATTGTCACTGAGCTAGCTGTAGCTAATTGTCACTTAGCTTGCTTTAGCTAATTGTCACTGAGCTAGGTTTAGCTAATTGTCACTGAGCTAGCTCACTGAAACTTTCAGGCTTTGAAAATTATTGTCTAGGATGGCTCTCAGAAAGGTCCAGTGTTTCATCTTCATCATTTTTTCTTGTTCTTCTGCTGTGGATCTAATGTTGTCATGTTATCATGTGGAATTGAGGAGCTGTGGTGCTTTCTGGATGTGCAACCTAGCCTTATGAATTTGTTTGTCTGTTTGGGCCAAGTCTGACTGTTCTTTTAGCTGATAAGATAAGGGTTTCCCAAGCCTCCCTTGTTAGATAATGTTTGTAAACACTTTGGGTATCACAAAAGGCTAGGATGATATAGGGGTCAGGTGTGATTTGGTTCAGTTTTAATTCCAGCAATTTTTTTTTTATGGGAACTGCCACCTTCCGTGTTACAGTAACTTTGTACATGTGATGATTTGTTGTTATGGTCAGGAGGAGGTTTTCACAATGAGATAGGAATATATAGTTCTGGTTTTGTTGAGCCCATAGATTCTTGGGATAAAGATAAGTCTTTATCCTCTGTATTCTTCAGAACTTCTGCATAATGTAGTAGTTGCGTGTGTGTGTGTGTGTGTGTGTGTGTGTGTGTGTGTGTGTGTGTGTGTGTGTGTGTGTGTGTGTGTGTGTGTGTGTAACTGTGTGTGTAATCATGAGAAGTTTGCTGTTTACTGTTTAGCCTCAGTATTTCATACATGCTGATACATATCACATTAATAAGCAATGCATTTTCTGTGAGCATGAGGCAGTTACCGTAAGTTGTGAGTGTGTATGTGAAGTCTGCAATAGACTGTCTAGGAGTAGTTTATTTCCTTGCACCCACTATGTGTCAGGCCCCATAGCCCTGAATTACGTAAAATAGATATAGAAGGATGAATGAATAAATTATCGTAAATGCAGAACTGTTTTTCTCCCTTAAAGTCAAAATCTTCTAATATCATCTTTCCCTGCATCTTTATTCAGTCTAGAAAAAACAGCCAACATTTCTTTTTAAATGTTGTCCAGAATTTATGTCTGTCATGCAAAAACCAGTCAACAAGACCATAATTTTATAACATGTAGTCATAAGTAACTGATAGCTGAAATTTAGTCTTTGGCTCTTTCAATTTAGTGTGGGCTTGTCCAACAGGTTTGTCCTTTGTGGTGATTAACTCAAGCCTGTCCTGCAGAATAGGTCTAGTAATGAATTTAGGTATTGATACTTAGTACACATAAGTATCATAATAGTATCCTTTGGGAAGTCATCCATCCCCTGGTAACTATTATATTGACAACACACCCCTTAGAGTTATATTATGTCCTGTATTGTCAAATGCTCAGCTCAATACATGTTTACAGACACCAATTTCTGAGTTATTCTGAACTGCTTCTAGACAATTTGCCAAGAATCAGAAACTTGATGAACAAACCATATTGTTTTGTTCATACAAAAGCATGGCAATTGATGTAAAAAGATTCTCTACATCATTACAATCTGAAAACAAGGATGACACTTTTGACTAATTCCTGGATGATACAAATCTTGAATAAAGCTAAAACTAAGTCTTTACAAAGTTTCTCTGTGCCTAGATTGATTGCAAAACACTATTTAGACTGTTCCCAATTTATTACATTACTTATTTATTTATTTATCTTGTGTACCGGGAAAGTCCAATTGGACAAACAAGTCCCTTTTTCAGCAAGGGCCCTCAGTTATGACAAAACGCTTATAGTCCAAGGATTCCTCTTAGAATCTCCTTCTTATGCAGCGAGTGCTCAGTTAGCCATCTTTCAATTGTTAGGTGAAGGACTTTCCATCAGTGACAGAAGGCAAATGAACCAGATGCATTATGGTTATTTGTGAGCTGTGCTGGATATGCCATTCATTTTCTGTCATTAGTTTGAAAGGACTTACATCCAGTGTTCACCTGCATCAAAGTAGTTTGCAAGGCCGATCCATTAACTGAATGAAAACTTTATAGAATAAGTAACCATTCTTCCAGAGAAGAAGAGAACAGAAAGTGACAGAAAGAAAGGTTAATTTTTAGATTAGAATGCCAACACCCTCATTCATTTTTACCCTTTCAATAGTGTTCTGTCAAGCAACATTTGTTTAAATTGTTAACTGATTGAATGGGCTGGTTAAAAACATCCTCTTCACCCCAAATCCCAAAGAAATTATTATTTGCTTGAATATTTCTGAAGTCCATTTGCAAAAAGTATTGCATTGCATACACACTTTTCAAAAGTTTTTTTTCTAATCTCTTGAGAATATCTTTCTTTAAAAAACAAACTATTGTCATAGACAGGCTTTAAGTCTTTGTATTAATACTGCTGAAATCTGCCACAGACTTAATGTCTCTTTCGAAGTTTAGATCTTCAAAGACACAGCAGGAACTAACCACACTTCAAACAACAGGTCTGTGCTCTCCACTTGTTCATTTAGAATTTGGCTGCAAATAGACTCTAAAATGTCTAAGGAAAAAAAACAGAATGTATTTAGTGGTGAATATTAAAGTAAAGATATGACAAAAATATTTATGGGGAGATCTGCTTTTGGTTAGAAACAATGCTATGCACACTTGTGGATCAGAAGAAAAAACATATCATTCTTTCTATCAAAGTGATCGCTATCCATTGTTTGCCTGATGTATAGAGGTCTGAAGAAAGTACAGTACAAAGTGTAAATAGCTGTTTAGCCTAGGTAATTTATTATTATCTTGGGATAATTCATTTGAAGTCAAGTGCACTATATAATATCCTGGTAGTCATTATAAGACATGTCTCTGTTTTTAAAACTTTAAATGCTAATGTTGTATGTTACAGTGTTTTAGTGCATCATTTTTTAAATACCCACCAACTATCATTATCTGTAAGCCAGTCCAGTGGCATACAGAGAGATTGCCCTGAGTATGACATGGCTGACCTGAGTTCAATTAGTCCCTCAGGTATTTCCTGGAGCTAGCTAGGTAGGGAAAGAGTGAAGAGGCTGAGCCTGTTTGCCTGTTTATCTATGGGAGAGGCATGTTGTACATGCCCGGGATCCTAGAAGCCAACTGATTTCCCCGGTGGAAACAGGAGCAATATGCACAATGTTCTCCTTCCAGTAAATATAGATATCTGTTGTGCACTATTTCCATTGCATGCCTTACAGCATGTGCTGGATATTAAGGACACACGGAGAACAATGTGATCCCCATGTGGATAATGATATTCCTGCTGGTTCACTTTTCTTTCACCCCCTAAGGGAATGACTAGAATTCAAACCCCAGGGTATCAAACAGGATCATTGAGCAGTTGGGAAAGAGCAATGGTCATAAGGAGACTAGAGGCAAAAAAAAAAAAAAGAAAAGAAAAGAAACCCAGTCTGTGGACATTTTGCAAAACATTCATATATAGGAACAGAATTTTCTTCCAGGTAGACCAGGTTTTGTGTACCTTCACACCGAACATGCAGAATATTGTAAGAAATTACATTTTTAGTAAAACAATTTTTCTCTGTCTGAATTATATTTATTAATTAATCAGTTGATATCTTAACTAATTAATTAATGAATGAATCCATTTCATTGTTAGTTTACAAGGCCTACGTGCAGCACAGCCTCGTCCTTAAGACTTCCATCTCTCAGTGCATGAATGTTTGACGCAGACTGATTTTGTATTTGCATACTTTGTCAGACTATGTGTACAGAAACCCTGTTTAGTTGGCAAGTGAGCTACGGGTGAGTAGAGCAGCCAAAGAAAACTGTTGCTGCTGGTTACAGTGGCTTATTTTATTTCAGTAGGTTTTCTTACCCCCTCTTAGTGCTGACATTTTTAATGTTAGATTATTTCATTGTGGTGTGGTTACTTGGAGAATAACTCCCCTGGTCACAAAGAGTTTTGAGCTAGTTACTGCTGTTCTCTGGCTCCAGTATCCACTAGATCCATAAATGCAGTAATGCTTATGTGCATGATGCTTCCCTCAAATCCACCCTCTGAGAGGTATATGCCTTGTCATTCCCTTCCAACCCTTAACAAAATTATTTATTTATTTGGCTATTTATTTACTATTTGTTCACTGGGTAAGTGGACTGGTCTTTTGACCCTTTTCAGCCATGGCCTCATCAAGAGCAGAAAATACATCACAGTCTTTCAATCAACAATATTATATACAAAGTAAGTTCAAAGCAAAATTCAGAACATATAAGACTGACTGCAGATAGGGTAACATTAAAAGATCTGTCTAGACAGCACTGAGAAAAAAAAAATATGTAAGCTAACGTGCATTAAATAGAGTGCAATTATACATATAATACATAGACTCCTATAGTCATTTTAAATATTTACGTATAAGATACCATATTAAGAGGCTTAGAAAAGTTTATTAAAAGTATTCTAGTATTCACAATATGGGATGGTAAATAACCTAACCATTCCCTAATTACTTAATTCACGGTTACGGCTTTATCCTTCTATACCTGATGATCAACTGTATTTTTGCAGAATTGTGTTTTTTTTTCCTAAGGTTCTCAAAGTTCTGTTGATTTTAATGGAATATCTGTTTAAATATCATACATTTTTGCTTAGGTTTGATTATTAGAAACATTCAGGTTTACTTTAATGTGAAGGGAGATGAGGATATCACAAATCTGGACATCACAAGCAAACCAATTAATTTTATGTTTACCAGATGTTACATTTTTGTACAGCAGACTGCGTTTAAGCCACACATTTACAAGATTTAATATAACATGAATTGTAATGATATATGGCAAGAGTAACAGTGTGTTTCTCAAGACACAAAAATGAGAAATGACTGAAGGATACTTTACCATACAAAATACTTCCCTTTTTGATGAGGCAAATTAAATCTGTCATGTAATCTTATTATATTAGATTTGCTCTGCTGCAGCTTGTAATTAATATAAAAAATGAAATTCAGTCAGCTTTAATGGGCAGCCTTATTCCTGAGCTGGGGCAGCAACAGGAGGGATTATTTGCTGAGTTCAAATGAGTTATGCCATTTTATCAGAAAGAGAATTTTTTAGACAGATGTTTAGAAGGCATGTAACATTGTATGCTTTTTTTCAAGCTTGATAGCCACAATGGTAAGTTAGCTCAATAATTTATTTATTTATTTTTTTGTTTGCTATTTTGTTTGCTAGAAGTTATCGTGAGTTGTTCTATAACATGCAGGGTGGAATACATGTAAGCTAATCGCTCACAGTTTACAGTAGCCAGTTTGCACAAGATTTAATTACTCTTATTTTAGAACCTTAATTGTAAGCCTGCACAGCTGGCACACTTATGAAGAAAAGTAAGGAGAAACTATGGTGTATTGTATCGTCACAAAATACTTTAAACAAATCATGTTTACCAGCTCTTATGAAAAGCATGAAAACTTTGTTTAATTTAGCTGGATTACATTATTTCTTGTAATTGTTCTATATAAAAGAAACACAGCTGTATTGACTGCGATTGTAATTATAATTTTTCTTCACCTTGTTATTCTGATTACATCATTAAAGGAGAAGTGGATAAGGCCACTAAACTAGCACCTCTCCATTTTCGATTGTGACTTTAAATACAGAAAGTAAAGGCAGGTTAAGAAACTCTGAAGCAACAAAACTAGCTGTTTCTTTTCATGTTTTAACTGATAACACTTGTTGCAATAGCCATTTTTAAAGTTTCCTAACACACTCATCCATTCATTCATTCATTCATTCATTTAATTCATTTTTTGGTTCCACTTTACACTGTAGATAGCTATTCCTTCATTTATTAACTTACACAATTACTTATTTACTTTTTATTTGTGTGTGTTTATTTTTATTTCATATGAAACTTCCATGAAATACTCAAGAAAGTGGTAGGATTTTTTTTCCATCTGGGTGTGTGTAGCGCTAAAAGAGTGGAATTTATTATTCGCATGTAATAATCCTTTAGAACTCCTTTTTTCCTTTCGAACTGAGGACAAGAATGCACAGCCAGGTGTAGGTTCTTCTAAGGAAATGTTTTAGATATATAGGTTAAAGAATAACTAAAAATGACAAATGAGATAATCTGGAAGAATTTGACCTAGAGATTCAAGTTATGGGCTTGGTCAGAACGATCTTGCAAGCGATCTGCATGTGTATATGCTCTGCAATTTGCAAATCAGAACACCTTAATGAAATTCTGTTCTGATTTTATTGAGCTGCTAGCCAGTTTGGGAAAGAGTCTCACAGTTATGTTCTCTCATTTAGGCACCAAACACTAAAACAAAATGTTGTTTAGGCCATATTTATTAAGTGGATGTTTTAGTTGATCTGGTAGCACTGGTAGCATGCATTTTCAAGACTAAGAATTCTCATTTGCATGGGTTTGCACTTGTTTTAGCAAAGCTCCATAGATTTTAATGACCAGCTACTGCTCTGTTTTATTTGTCTGATCAATCCAAGGCATCTGCAGATCACTGCAAAACTTAAGCAGTATTTTTCACCATATATTGCACTTTTGAACTGCATTTTTATCATCACTGTTTATTTGAACAGTTTTTTTCCTGAAATTGTTGCATTTTATTTTCTGTAGCATAAACTAGCTTCAGACCTGCTGAACCTAGTTCTGTTTGTGTAACTTGAGCAATAAACCAGGCCATTTTTTGGAGAGTGTTCCCATGCACCTTAGTGGCAGTAGTGTGCAGTTAGAACTCATCTGATTGAAGGTTGCTGGAACAGGGCTCAGTTTTGAGCTTTTTCATTTGGTTAATTTGTTTAAAACAGTTTGCACTTGTTTGCTACATAAACACACATTTGCGTGGGTTTGCACTTCTTTGCTCTTGTTTGCGCATCACGCACTGATGAGTAGCGGTGGGTACCATTGGCAGTTATAGATGCAAACACTTCTGCTTGCATATTTTTCCTAAGTACTCTCTTGGTACCCCATCAGTGAGTTCCCATGATTGTCCCTCACTGACAGGTGATACATTCAGTGAAGCTCCTGAGGTACCAACACAGATGCTGCCCACTACCCATTCATATTTTTTATCCACTTCTACTCTCCTCTACTTTACCTGGTCCTTCATGTCCTCTTCCTGTTTTCTGACACCAATGTACCTAGCATTATGGATGGACTATTTCCCATAGTTTCTCCAGCTAGCCTGGTCGACATGGGCATGCTGAGGCAGTGTAGCAATTGCCTCATATACACTGACAGCCCACTTCTTCTAGTCCACACAAATTCATTATGTGAGAGATGCATCTGTATCAAGAACCTAGAATCCAGGCTCTCTCACTCACCAGTCAGTTCATATGATAATAAGCAGGTTGACAGCATGCACACCTCACCTCCTGCACCTACCAAACCAGCAACACATTAAACCTACATATGCAGAGGTCCTTACAAGAAGTTTACCTACTAGGAAGTACACAAAACTGATAAAACAAAAAAATGCTGGCAGAAAGTTGATGAGTATACATGAACAACACAGCAATAATACTCTCTACTTTATTTCCCTTGAGCGCTTTTCGTGCCGCTCAATTGAGTGGGTCGAAAAGCGCTTAAGGGAAATAAAGTAGAGAGCATTATTATTGTGTTGATTGTGTGTACTCATCAAGATGCTTACCTATACATCAGAGACCTCAAAAATACAAACGCAAGAATGATTCACTTAATACATCCTCTGCAGAACACAGTACACCTAATATATCACACACCAGTGTCTCACCAGTCAAGCATAACACAAAAACGAACATTTTAATCATAAGCAACTCAATTATGAGACACACAGATGTCCCACTCCCCAGGTTGGATAAGGAAAAAGTCACGATCAGCTGTCTGTCAGGTGCCAGGATCCACCACATCACACACCCACTCATGTCTCTCAACAACAGGCATTGTTATGCTCCGTCATAGTCCATGTTTGTGTGAACGACTTGAAAATGTACCTCACTGGACTATATGAAGAGAGACATGACTGAGCTCTCTGACTATGTGTCTCAGGCAGGTATGTCCCTAGCCTTAAGCAGCATTTTACATTTGCCAAGAATGATACCTCAGTACAAACAAAAAGTGATTGACTTCAACAACTGGCTTATCTTCTGATGTCATTCAAAGTGGATCCAGTATCTATCAGCCTGGCATGACATGGTAGACAGACCTCGATGGTTTGCTAGAGATGGTCTCCATCCATCACCTCTGGATTTTGGTTTCTGGCTAAGGCTCTTGCCACCCCATAATGCCTTTTTTTAGAGAATGTCACAAGAACAAAATTCCTGATGTAGAAATAGTCTCTAAACATAACCTCAAGGTTATAATGCTAAACACTAGGAGTCTAAACCAGAAACTGCACTCACTGGAAGCAGTCCTCACCTTTGAAGATGCTGACATTTGTGCAGTCATTGAGACCTGGTTTAAGGCTGTGGACAGCACCCGAGCTATACTAGGTTACATTTCCTTTCACACATTCAGACCATAAACTGAAGGCTTGAGAATTAAAGGAGATGTTGTATCAATATTCATTAAGGATAAATACACCTCTAGATTGGTTAAACAGCACAATTTTCTTGAATTACTTCAGGTGCAATTGACTCTAGGCAATACCCCTCTTTAGGTCATTGCCAGCTATAGGACCCTCTCCATGAATCAGGAAATCCACTCAGCCTACTTGGATTTACTTGAGTGAATTAAGATACAACCAAACACACTGGTTTTGGGTGACTTTAATTACACATCCATTGACTGGGTAAATTATACGTGTTCTGATTCACTTTCCCAAAGGTTCCTGAACTTCGTTAACTCCAATACCCTGGATCAGCTGGTTGATATACCCACAAGGGGCTAAAACATCCTGGATCTGGTACTCACCAGCATGGGGGACCATTGATCCAACCACAGTGTGTGGCCATCCATGGTGAGATCTGACATCAGTCTTGCTAGAAGTAACTATAACACAAGATGCCCCCCCCCCTAGCAACAACTAGACTAAAAAACTTCTCCAAGGCCAATTACAACCTCTTAAGTGACAGCATAAATAGCTTCATAGGCCCTATCCCCACTGATGGGACAGACACCTATGCTGAATTATACACCAGTGCTTTATATGACCACCTGTACAACTGAATTGGCTCTGCTATACCTGATAGAACCAAAGCAAGATCTTCAATGAAAAACAATCCTGCCTGGTGGACAACTGCCAGTAATAGGCTATGCAACTGGAGAAAGAAATTGCTACTTAAGAGTAGGAAGGAACTGTCTCAAAAGTAGAAACACTCCCTCCTCAACTTTAACAAGCAAATAAGACTGTTAGTGAAGTCCTTCAAAGCTAACTATGAATCCAGATTTGCCTCCCTAACTAAGGATAACCATAAGGTGTTTTTTAGTTACATCCTTAACCTCAAAGGTAAGGCCCAGATTTGCTCTGAACTCATAGTTAATATTACTACACATACAGAACCTGTGAATATAGCAAGCCTGCTGGCTAACAGGTTCAGAGAAAACTTCACTCCCCTGGCTCCACCACATATAACCCAAAACATCCCTTACACCTGTCCCCATCTAGTAGCTCCAAGGAGGAGATCTTCAGTGCCCTCTCTAAGGCCAAAAGCACAGCCTCTATAGGAACAGACAACATCCTGGGCTGTGTTCTACATGGATTAAAACAGGAATTAGCATCACCATTTGGCAAGCTTTTCAATCACAGCCTAAGCACTGTCTTAGTCCTAGTAGAATAGAAAACAGCTACTGTCAACCCTTTGCACAAAGGGGGTGCATTCACAGTCCCTGGGAGCTATAGACCCATTAGCCTGACCAGCCTTATCTGCAAGGACGTGGAACAAATCATCATGGACCTTATTAACAAAGATAGAGGAAATCTCCAAATGCTCGACCCAAACAGTTTGGCTTTAACAAGGGTAGATCATGCCTGTTAAACTTGGTGGACTTGTTCGAGACAGTCACCAAAGCCCTAGAGAAGAGCAAATATATGCATACAGCCTACCTAGACTTAGCCAATGCCTTTGACACAATCCCCCTCTCAGGCATCATTGACAAACTCACCCAGCTGGGTATTAACCCATATATTGTCAGGTGGGTTGCAAACTGACTCACTGTTAAAACTCATATGGTCAAAATAGGGCACTCCACCTCCTCCAGCATACCTGTAACCAGTGGTGTTCCACAGGGATCAGTTCTGGACCCCTACTATTTGAAATCTACTTCTCCAACATACAGGCTAAAACTAAAGGACTGTGGCTAAGAAAGTTTGCTGATGACTGCAAGCTGGGAGCAATCCTTGAAACCCCTATCAATGTCAACATCCTGCAAGAAGATCTTACACAGACTAATGACTGATGCCAAAGAAATGGTCTTAAACTTAATGCAAAACAATGCATTATCATCCCCTTCAGCAAGGGTGATGTTCCTGCTAAATACCACATCAATAGCAATACCCTAAGCACATAGTTAGTAGTGAGAGATCTGGGCATACGGGTCAACAGTGACCTTACTTCAATCATCATGTCGCCACAGTAGTAAGATCAGCATTTTATTTTGCTCATCTCATAAGTAAAGGCATTGCCTCCAGAAAAAAAGTGGTTATAACACCATCCCCCCCCGGTATTCTTCCCTCATCAGGCCAATAATAGAGTACAATGCTCCCTTTGGTATGTTCCTTTCCAAACACCGGCGGCAATTGAAGAGACCAAAAAGGTTCCTTACAAAAAAATTTCAGGGTCTTCACGATTTGCCTTATGTGGATAGACTGAAATCATTGTCACTTTACTCTGTGTCATACAGACTGCTCAGAGGCGACCTGTGCCTTGCATATAGAACAATCTCTGGCCCAGCTTTAATGGAGTTGTTGCACATTTGCATGTCAAATGGCACACAGGTCAATCACTTAAAGGACCTTAACCTGGTATGTGACATCAAATGAACTTGCTGGAGAGACAGATTTGTCTCACAGAGGTTGCCCCACCTTTGGAACAAACTTCCTATTCATGTTAAACAAAGCCCCTTGTTGGCCCTATTTAAGCATCATTTAGATGATTGGATGGGTAACCAAAAATTTACCCTGGGGTTCCACCTGTGTCCCTCTTGGTCAGGGGCAATAGGTGCTGATTTTAGTGTCTTATTGAACCAGATACCCTGGGAACATGGGTTGAACTTGGCTAGGCTAGTAAGGGCCCTGTGGTTGTTAGCCTTGTAACCTCCTATGATCTTATGTTCATATTTAATAACTTTTTTACAATGCCTGACTTGCTTCCAGAAGTAACAAATTATTAGTACAGTAACGTAGCTAGTTTCAGCTAAATGGTATCACGAACCCTGCCTAAAAACCTATCATAGTGCAACAGGGGAGTCTGTCTGTTGAACCTTAGTCATACACTGTTAGTTTCTCAAACTAATGTCAAAACACCTTGGATACTGAGCAGCAGTTCTATTTCTGTTTCACTAGAGATGTTACATCAACAGCACAATAATTAGAAACAATAATAATGAATAGTTCATAATGCTATCCTATAGAAAAAAATAGTATATGCTACATCAGTAGATTTGCCAGCTGAAAGAGTACAATGAATGTTTCAAATATTTAATAAAAGATTGACCTTTGCTAGTTTCTTGTTGTGTGCTATTAAGAATTTCTCATGAATAAATGAGAACAACAGTTTTTTTTAACTATGGCTGAGCCCTATGTGGATTTAGGTGAGCACTTTGTGGATTTGGATGAGCACTATGTGGATTTAGGTGAGCACTTTGTGGATCTGGGTGAACACTGTGTAAATGTAAGTGACCCCTTCACAGATTTGGGTGAGCACTGTGTGGATCTGGGTGAGTACTATATGGATTTGGGCGAGTGCTATATGGAATTTGTTAGAAGTGAAAAAATAAGCATTTACCTGTAAATTAATATCTTGTAGGATCTCTGACTGTTATCTTTTTACACGGTTGTGGAATGGATAGCAGAGAATGTCTGATTTAAAACCCAGCCAGCACGTGACCAGCAAAGGAAAGTAATGTGGTCTAGGATGCTTCACTTTTAGTCAAAAAAAGGATACCCAAGTAGAAAAAAGGGCCATTGGCTGTTGATAGAGACTGTATATTTTAACTTGAAAATACTAGTATGTAAGTAAATTCTTTTGAATTTGTGAAGAATGGAGATTGTTGCTGTAAACTGATCATGGTTCTATGACTCCTTCTCCCTGTACCTTTGTGAAACTGATGTGTCATTAGACAAAATTACTATTCTAAAGCTGAGTGGGTGCTGTATCATTAGTAAAGTTTGCTGACATTATCTCATTAGAATAACTATAATGTAGCTCAGGCTCAAGTGTATGGCTGAATAATTGTTGTAGATTTTACTAGTTTTTTGTCAAGACTGAACTACAAATGTATTAAACATAAACAGCCCTACATAATAAAATTTGCATTGACTCATACATTCACCAAGTAATATCATTGCTCATTGCAACTGAATGCCTTACTTCTGAAGGTAATGTCCTAACTCATTACTTTTAACTGCAGGTACTCTAAACCTTGAAGGCAAAAAATAGGTCACATTTCTGTTTTCATTCAACAACAACAGCAAGAACATTCCCAGTTTCATATTTTTCTTCATTCACCATAATCAGCATTTCTTGATTTATAAGTGCAATATCTATTGTAACAAACATTTGTACTAAAAAATGCTCTGATGTTTTACGTCATTAAATCCCATTTTTAGCACACGTTCCAACAACATCACCTGCTTGCTTACTGTTATGATCACTGCTACACTAGAGTCCACTTATGAATACCCTTGGACTTCAATTAACTTTGAAATAAGCATTACTGAGCCCAACCCTACAAGTTTATGTGAACTGTGTTCACCACTCATGGCTATGAGTATCAGCTTCAGAAATTTGTATGTGGTGTATTAGAGCCAAATGCTTTAACTTTAATCCCCCATAGACTTTGACACTATAAATTTCAAGGTGCTAACATGATTAAATAAAGAATAGATGCTTAAGGCTCACAAATGCACACCAGCTTGAGGATTCGGACAGAGCTCCCACTCTCCTACACACACAATAAACACATTCAAACACAGGAACACACACAACACATACCACATACCCCACACCTGTCCTTGTATTGTCAGAATGCCCCAGTGTCTCTTTTTCCTGGCCAGATCATGGATGATTCTAGTCAGTCATTAATGCTAGAAAATAAAGTTTCATGCTTTATTTCCTTCAGTAAATGCATGGTAATACAAAAGCTGTTAAAATAGTTATTTTCTATGTTTGGAGGCAGAATAATTAAAATCCTTCCCTGATTTTGTTCCACTATTCATTTTGTCTTTGTCTTGATTTCTTACTCCATGAAGGCTAAGAGATATGTTTAATATTCTCTGTCCTTCTCTTGCATTATTTTCAAACTGTTGCAGGTATTGAATTATGCTTGAAATCCTCATTATATGCTAAATAAACCCTGCTGCAAAAACTTATCAGTTTTCATGTTGCAGTACCATGGTAGGGCTGTCTCTGAATGCAGAAAAGTTACGGCAAGGTGTGCACTTTGTATACATCTCACAGTAACTTTTCTGAATTCTAATCAGTATTGTCTATAGCTTTATATGCCGTGTCTGTTTGTTCTAAGTGATATATTTTTGGGCACTGCTTTTAGATGTCCATGTAAGCTAAAATGTTTTAACTGGCTTTGGCCTTCAGGCAGACAAAGAACATTTGGCAAAAACAAAATGCTTGAAAATTTAACATTCTTTAGCAGTCAGTCTGCTAGAAACATTTCAACTCTGATATTTTCAACCTGTTTTTTGGACTGGACTTATACCATTGGAAAGAGAACTACATCAAACCTGAGAATGAAAAGCAGCTCAAACTGGACATTTCGTGCCACGTAACTGAGAGATCATTTCGATTATGTACATATGGATGAAGTGCATGCAGTATTCTTGATGTTGTTTCTAGCCTCACACTGAGCGATGTTAAATATTATCATGGCATTGTGATCATTTAACTCACTGTTACCAATACTCATGTCAGCATCAGAAAGGCTAACACTCTATCATTGTACGAGTGATGTGTGATGGTACCTTACAGCTTGCCTCTATATGACAGTCAGGAGACACCTGTTGTGCTCTTGGAAAAGACAACATTGCCAACACGTTATCAAATCAGGAAGAGCAGGCCAAGTTGCAAAATCTAGAATGGCTAAAATATTATCTATTTCAATGTGGCTGAAACTCCTACCTTCGTTTTAAAGGCATTTACTATAATGTAAATGTACAGGTCTAAAACACATGTCTGTATTTTCCATAATCTGTGAATGATTGTGTCAAATTAATTTATGGGTGCATGGCAAACCTTAACATTCAGCATACTGATGTCACTTAATTCCTGTAAGCCTTGTTGTTATTCAGGTTTAGAAACATTAAGTTCTTGTTTCACTTTCTAATACCTAACTCATTTCAATAAAGGGAGACCTAGAACTAGACCTAGACCTTATCCTGGCAAAAGGAAGGTACAGGACAGAGCACTATTGCTGCTTGTCACACCAATCCACTTCATGATTCATGCACATACATGCACACACACACGCACGCATGCACGCATGCACGCACACACACACACACACACACACACACACACACACACACACACACACACACACACAGACACCCTCACAGTTCGTGTGTAAGTTAAAGGATATTTAACTATCAGCATGTCATAAAAGAGGAGGAAACTGACAACCAAAGAAGATATATGGAGTACACACAGACTCTGCACAGACATACACCACCATAGTCCCAAGCCTAATGATCAAGCACTTTGAGGCAGAAATGTTATATGTTGTCCCACTTAAATGTTCACAGTTTAGAAACATGATAAAACGATATCATGATCTGTAGTATAACCAGTTGCTGAAGTTCTGTTGCTTGAGCTATGCTGTGCTGAATCTTTAATTAATGTGTGTAACTGCTCGTATTAGTGGTAGCACTTTTGGACCAAGTCAACTGTGGTAAGCAGTTAAACTTTCTTGTGCTTGAAATAACCTATCCTATTAGGTTATAGACTGTTCTTAACCATCCCATGGTTGGTAATTGTATATAATTCCTAATGAGAATAACAGGTTCCTATCAGTTCGTCAAAACTTCAGCAGTTCGAACACCATATGTTTGAATTGTGAAGTTCGAAAACTGATTATCGCGAAGCCGCAGAACACTGAATTCTTTCCCAGGGAAAGAATTTGGTTGGCTGACTCTGTGGCTTCACTATTTTCAGCACTGTGGTGGAAAGTTACGGGTCGGGTTCAGGTAAGTGTGTGATTGTGCAGACGTTAGAGTTAGAGTGCGGGTTAGGGCGTGGGTGAGGTGGGTGTGCGATAGTGACAGACTTTAGGGTTAGGGCTGGATAGGTGAGTTAGGTTTAGAGCGTGGGTCATTTGAGTGTGCAATAGTGATGGACCATAGGGTTAGGGTTTGGGTTAAGGTAAGTAGATAGATACTAGTGTATGTACAGTTTAGTGTAGGGTTAGATGTAGGATTTTAAGTGTATGTGTGTGGATTGCTGTTTTTATGGTGTGCTTGTGTTGTGTGTGTGATTCTTGGAACAGCGATTTTTTTTCCCATGGGAAAAAATTTGCTGTTCTAAGCCTTTGATGGTTTTGCACTTCGAGGTTAGAAGTTCGAACATATGCCATTTTGTCGAAGTGATATAGACCCAGAATAACTGGGATCATATGACAGATAATTTCCCATGCATGGGATAAAGCATTTAGGTGCTGACTCTGTCTATTACCATATTTTTCTGTAAATACGACCTAACCAGAGAATAAGGCCTAGCATGGTTTTCCGGGTGGTCATAATATAATCTCTACCCCAAAAGCCCCAGTTAAGATCATCAACAACACATGACGGACGTGTTGATTGAGGTTATCGTACTCTGCTCACCATTTTCAGACCATTCAAACACCCAGCTTCTTCTCTTTTCAGAAAGTCGTAAGATTCTTTCCCTGGGAGCCTTCTATGATTCTTACTGTAACCCCAATCCTCACTCACACTTGACGGTTGAGATCCTTGGCCCATAAATACTGGCAAGTGTACTTTGATTGGTCAAAGTACAGACAACGCACGTAAAACATGTGCACTTGATAATGAACTGCTGTGATTGTGTCTTCTTAACTGTCTCCATTTTGTGTTGCTACTCCTGTCTTGTAAGTCTTCAATTAACTTAACCCCTCCCTGACAAAATGAGTGCAAAAAGAAAGAGCTATTCCGTCGAGTACAAGAAAGGAACTGTGGAGAACTCCCGAGGAAAGAATCTGATGGCTTTCTGCAAAAAGAAGTTGGATCGCTGAATGGTCCAAAAATGGCGTGCAGCATACAATAACTCATCAACGGGTTCAGGCACCTAGCCAGCATGACATTTCCCTGTGGTACATTTGGTTGGGGACACATGGCTGAAATGACATTCAGCTGCAGAGAAATATGGCTGTTGTGAATTCCCTGTGGACAAAGAGAAGAATAAAGTGCCAAGCCACAAGTTCAATAACCAAATGCACAGGGGGAAAGTAATGTCCATGGCCCCCAAGTCAACATGAGACAGCAGGCAGTATGGCAGGCATCAGCATCAGGCTGGCCAGTGGGCATGTCAGTGGCAGTAAAAATGCAGTGCACAATTGGCAGTGCTTTTATATTTGGTGTGTGAACCACTACATCTTTCAAAGTATATAGAGAACATTACCTAAAATGCATACTGGAGCCTAAATATGAGTACAGGGCCATGCAGGATATTTGCCATGCTGTAGGACACTTTTACATGTTGTAGTTACATAATCATGTATTGTACACTGAGCCCAGCCCTCATTATTTATTTTGCCCCCATGCACTTGGTTATTAAAGCTGTGGGCAAGGCAGTGTGTGCTTCTCTTTGCCCACAGGAAATTCAGAAAAAGCCATATTTGTCTGCAGCTAAATGTCACTTCAGGCATGTGTTCCCAGCTAAATGTACCACAGGGAAATGTCATGCTGCCTAGGGACCTGAATCCATCAACAACACTGTTCAAGCTGGAAGATACTGATGTTATTAAACGTGCACTTGCCTTCAAGTCCTTTGTTGATGGCACTGGCTTTTCTAAATGCCAACTCTCCAACATGATTTCTATGGATGAAACTGCAGTGTTTATGGGCAAAGGATGTTAAACAATTGATCAGAGGGGTGCCTTGTCAATCTACATTCCCTCCACTGGTTACGAAAGTGCAAGTGTTAGTGTATTTTGGTGATTCATCTAGATGGAAAGAAAACCCCACCTCTAATCATTAGTAAGGGCAAGAAAGATAAGACTGAATGTGTTTCAGGCATTTACATTCTTGAAACCGAAAAAGTCTGTTGCACACAAGCAGTTATAAGGAAGTGGGTCGATGTAATGCTGCCACTTGATTTGCAAGGTGTTGAAAGAGATCTGCTAGTCTGGGATTCAGCCAGCACTCACCATGCTAAAGACATGAAGAGCTTCCTTGCACAGAGAAGAATAGATCAAATAATGATTCCCGCAGGAATGACCGCCTATCTCCAGACTCTTGATATTGCAATAAACAAGCCATTCAAGGACCATTTGCACATGGAACTCAGTGACTACATTGAAAATAGAATGGATAGAAATCAGGATGGAAACTTTGTGAAGTCTAGCCTACAAGAGGTCATGACTTGGATGGAAAATTCATGGGATAAAATCACTGACAGCTGTGCTGACAATGCACTACGAGCAGGCTACTTGGACAAGCAGTGCTCATTTAAGGAGACTCTACTGCTAGGCATGACAGATTGGGGCCAAAGGTTCTACAAGAAATGGAGTTGCAAGAAATTCAGGCTGGAATTCGGGGGTTGGAGACTTATGACAGTGTTCCAGAAGAAGATGATATGACTGTATTTGAATAACTTTTCCATTATCGGGGCAACAGAATGGATTGCTTCTGCTTTCAGCTGCCAGCAAGCTCTTGTCAGTTTTTTTAACTTTATTGTATTAAGGTAACATTTCATTATCAAGGGGTAATTACAAAGTAAGGCCACTAGTTCCCAGACTTCATTTTTATGACTTTCCAGCATTCTTTTTTTATGGTTTGGGTAAGGAATAAAGAAAGCATCATCATTCAAAAAGTGGCAGTTATTCACCTGTTTTATTCCCCTCCTCCAATACACATGTATTGAGATTTTTCTGCACTTTCTGTTAAGCATGAAATATTCCACTGTGAAAGCCAAGGTGTAGATATTCTGAAGTTGAAATGTTTGTTGCACTGTTTATGAAGAATTCTTACACAACTGTTAAAATGGTACCTAGAATTGTTGCCCAGTAACAGAAAAGTACCAAATAAATGTCAGTTTGTATACATGAATAAATGTCGATTTGTGTACATGAATAAATGTTGATTTGTGTAGATGAATAAATGTTGATTTTTGTACATGAATAAATGTAGATTGTTGTACGGGGATAAATAAGGCATCCCCTGATAATAAGCCCTAATGCGTATTTCGGCGAGGGAAAAAGTATAAGACTCGGTCTTATTTTTGGGGATATACTGTAGTAGCACAGGGTGCAGTCCTGGGATATATTTTCTGTTTTCCATACATAGTTCTAACTTGTGCTTGAATATGTACAGGGATAAACTTTTTTTTATATGGATGGAGAGTCTGTTCCACATCAGTGGTATCTACTGCGAGATATACCTGTCCCACCAAACCATTCTGTTGACATTGCAAAAGAAGTATAGATTCCTAAACCGAGTATTTCTGATGCTACTTGAGTTTCTAATGTACAGTAAACCCATCAGTAATGGGTCAGAGGATGTCTAGTATGCCAGACACAGGTCAACTTTCAGCAGTCTGTAGGACACCGAGTTGCTACATATGAGACATGCAGAATACTAAGTGTAGGACAATGCTGCGAGATCTTACTGACTTTCGAGAAGGCCATATTTTTTCTTGGTTGAAAGATAAAATGAGTGCAATGGCATCTGTTAATATGGAACAGACTGTATGGGTAGGTGACCATACATACTCCACAACAGCCAGTTCTTTGGCTGAAAATACACCTGATGTGAATGATATAGCCAGAGGTGAACAATCTAATTTAGCCAGAGGTAACTTATCAGCTGCTAGCAAATCAGCTAACTTCCATCCACATCCTTCTACTACTGCCCCTTTGGGTTGCACCTGTTGCCAGAATTAATGAAGAAAGAAGGAAAGGGAAAGGATCATTCATTAAGTCGGGGTGCAAAGGTCAAAAAAGGACTCAGCTGCAGGATCCTTGAACCTAGACGTGGGAACATGAAATAAGTACCCAAAGATATAATTGTTAATATTTCTTTGGTCACTCTGACTAATGATCAAATGAATGTTTTAAACAAAGGTGTATCACTTATTCCAGCTGCTCCTTCTATTTTGACTGATGTTTTAATTGATTTAAGACTGTTTGGTAGGAATGTGACTCTAAACACTGTTTCCGAATCAATTTCATGGTGTTCCTTTTAGGAAACCTTGCATGTTTATTCCCATTAATAGCTCCTTTGTAGAAGCTTTTTTTAAGATCATGTGAACATCATATTTATGATGTCCTTTTTCTTAAACACAATAAGTATTTTTCTAATTCGAACATATACCACTGAAAGAGTTACGTGATTCACCTATACTTGAGATTTGCCCTGAAGATAAACATAGAGCAATTGTGGTGATGGATAAGAAGTTTTATTCTGATAGTATGCATTCATTGTTGTCTGATGTAGATACTTATGAAGTTTTGATAAAGTTTCAAGTTAACTCATTAATTGGGAGAGTTAAAAATGATTTATATGATTTTTATATGAGTGGTTTATTGTCACATGAACTCTATGACTTTTTTCTTAGGGGAGCATCCAGTGATATCAGCTATATATGGAATTCCCAAAATTCATAAACATATCAGAAAACCTCTGATGAGACCTATAGTGTCCAGTCAAGGTTGGCTCACAGAACCTTTACCCATCTATGTTGAGAAAATGTTATATCCTTCCTTGGCTAATATTCACACAGTATTGAAAGATACAAAGCATTTTAGTACCAGTCTTTATGACTGGACTTTAGATTTTAATGATACTTATCATGCATGTATCCTTGTGACACTGGATAGGAACTCATTGTTCACTGTTATACCTAATGATACAGGAGTAGAGAATATTAGTTTATTTTTGTCACGTTATACTGACTATGCGAATTGTAAGATCAGTCTAATTTGTTCGCTGCTCAACCTTGTTAAGAATAATGCATTTGTTTTTAATGATAAGTTTTATTTACAAAAAGATTGGTGTAACAATGGGCACAGTCTGTTCTAACAGCTATGCAAATATGGTGTTAACAAATTGGGAATTGAATATGGTCCTGACAGGGAATGATTTTGTAGATTAAATAAAATATAATGGACATTTTGTTGATATTTTTCTTGTATGGAGTGGATCTCAAGAGATATTGCACAACTTTTTGATTAGTTGCACGAGACTAATTCAATTTTTTAAATTTAGTGTTAAATATTCAGAAAGTCAGATAGGTTTTCTGTATGTTTCTATTAGTAAGGGCAATACTGGTAGAAGAATAATGCTTTACATAACAAGCATGCATCCAATATATATTTATAATAATGTCTTGAAAGGCCAATTTACTAGAGTGCCAAGGCTTAATAATGATGATACTACTCTCTTCATGGTCTTTTATGATATGAAAAAGGAATTTTTAGACAGGGGCTATTTTGCTAATGAGATTGATAAAGTTATTGAAGATATATTGCTTTTTAGACAAACCTATGCTAAGCCCTATTTTTCAAATTTTGATGATACGAATAAATGGAAGAACAGTTTGGATATAGATAAAACTAGAACTGTTCTGTCATATTCTACTGACATTGATTTAGTCTGTGATGCCATTAAGGAAAAATCGGTCTATTTTGATGGTCGATAAAAGTCTGAGAAATAAGTTAGGTGATTAACATTAGTTTTTCTTTTAAGACTGATTTATCCCTGAAACATCAGTTGTGCTATAATCATCATTTCTCATGCCTTAACTCTTATAGGACAGGCACTTTTCCTTGTGGGTCATGTAATGTTTGTAAATATATTTTATGTACATCGACTTTTGCATATCCTGATACTGGGAAGTTATATAGTTTGAATTTTTATGCTGATTGTAGTAGTTCAAATGTGGTATACCTGGCTCAGTGCACATGCTGTTCTTGTTTCTATGTTGGCAAGACCAATCATTATTTTAAAGAATGTATTTTAGAGCATCTATATGACATAAAGAAAAAGAAGCCATCTAATGCACTGGTTAAGCATATATGAACTATGCAAAAATGTAATTCTTTTATGTTTTTTGTTTTACAATTATTGGATGTCAACTTGAGAAGGGGTGATGTCTCTAATACAACTGAACTGCTACCAATATGTGATGGCCACCAATATGTGTTGTCCCCACACTGGGCCAGTAATCAAGGAGTCTGAATCCTCACCACTGACACTGGAGAGGGACGTGCACTTGGAATACAAATTTATTTCCAGATCCAGACCTCTCTGCATCAAGTACAATTTCCCTTAAGAGCACACAGGGAACACACTCAGCCCTGGGTCTGGATGTCTCTATATCTGTCTCACTCCATGTCCCTAGTAAGACTCCCCATTGGTGCAGCTGTAGCGTTAGGTCCTCAGCCGAGTGTCCAAGCAAAGTCCTCTAGCACCCTCTTTGTAAACCCAGTGCTTTGTGTCCCTGCCCCAAGTCGCTGACACACACACACACACTGAGAGATTTGATTTGCATGCACACACACACACAGACACACACACAGACACACACACACACACACACACACACACACACACACACACACACACACACACACACACACACACACACACACACACACACACACACACACACACACACACACACACACACACACACACACACACACACACACACACACACACACACAAACACATACACACCTGGAGAAGGCTGGCACATGTTTACTAGCTATGCTCCCTTCTGCCCAGACCATAAGGTAGTTATCACCACACTAGACACTCCACAATCAGCTACTATAAGGCCCTTAACAAAGGGTATCCAATTATGTTGTGTAATAGTAGTACTAATACAAATAGTAGTAGTTTATCAATATGGCTAGGCCTGCTGGAATGTCGCTAAATAAATATAAGTACTCTCAAAGGTTAGATACTTTCTCCAAGGACCAGTCACAATAAAAGTTTTAAAAATATTTAATAATAAATAATATTAAAATACTGAATATATATTCACAGTAAACCACAGAGATCAAATAATAGAAAATGCAAGTGTTCTTTTGATTCACTTTTCTGATTGTATTAAATTATACATTTGGTATAATACTGCACCACATATTAGAATGTCTTTTAAATTCATAGATTTTAACATTTTTCCAGTAAGCAATGAAACAAAATTTATGACCCAATAATAACAAAACTACCCATTTCAGAATATTACAGCCATAAGAGGCCACTCAAACACCTGTCATTATGGGTCTAATATTACCATATCAAATGGTAATAATGCTGAAGGCTCATATGAGCGAATATTCACGAGAATGAACTTGCTATTGTGGGGGGCTGTGCCCCACCCCCACCCCCGCTGAATATATATTCCAACTCCAAGGTCGCACTACAGTGAGGAAAGTGCAAATATTCCAATCCTCACTGTACTGCGACCTCAAAAACACAAGATTGTTCTCTTGAAAATTTGCTCATATGAGCATTCGACATTATTACCATTCAGTATGGTAATATAGACCTGTAATTACAATCCACCAATACCAATCTATATATACAATCTCTGCAGAAGTAAAAGTCATCTGAATAATTCCACATTAAAGAGATCTGCAACTAATGAAGAGGTTACTGCTAGCAAACAATTTTATATTTCAGTGTTTTATCTACAAATTCAGTGCCTACTACCCTTGAAAAATAAATTGCCTATATTACATTAAAAAAATTGTAAGTTATGCCATCACACATATTATGTATTAGTATGCAATATAACATAACTAAACCCACTAAAACTTGTATGATTAATTATATTACATTGATTCATTTAGGAAAATTATTAATGCAAATATAGATTTAAAAATCTGGTTTGATCTTTTAATACCATTCATAGTTACAAAGAGCTATCCACATAAAATATACAGAGAAATAATTCCTGGGAACAGAAAGGATTTGATTGTTGGTTTCAATGTATCAAAGAACTAAAAGTTCTGGATATGCAAACAATAGAAACAACATACAAAATTCCACAAGATTGGCTAACTATGCAAAGCATTCTGACATATTCGCAAGATTTATGCAGAATAACTAGTAATTCTTCATTTAAAGAAATACCTAAACTTAAGAAATACCTATATGAAATCATATATAATGATTATGACATGGGAAATAGTATTTTGAAATTTTACAAGATATTGATAAATTATAAAACAACACCCAAATCCTCATATTGGAATTATATAACAAAAGAACACTCATTACAACTAACTCAAGAAATTAAATCAAATATTTTATTATCAATAAAACATACATCCTTTATACAATACTGGAAAGTTTTTAATTGGAAATGCTTGTACAGAGCATTCTTAACTCCAGATATAATTACTTAAATTAATTCCTCCACAAAGGGAATATTTTAGAGGTGTGAGCAAATACACAATGCAGATTGGAATCACATTTTTTTTCAACTGTGTTAAAACTAAGCCATTTTGGAATGGTATTAAAAACTTTTTACAAGCTTTATTTAATGAATTGTTTAACTTATCTAAAGCTCTAGTATTATTAAATGTGTACGAAGGTCCTCATTTGAATGAGTCAAATATGTATCTAGTTTGGACAACACTTGCAATTTCAAGGAAGTGTATAACAAGAAGATGGGATACAAACACAATACTGACTTTGGAAGACTTCTACAGCCTACTGAAGACCACAGCATTGTTGAAAATTAAAATTAAAGAATTAAGGATTCATCCAAAGCCATTTATTAACAATCCATGGAAAAAGTCTTATCATTGACTGACACTTTACAATAAATGAACCAATACACTTTGATAACTGGATTGTTATACCTATAACGTAATTGTATATATTGAGCTCTGTTATAGTGTCAGGCTGATGTTAAATAGTGTACATAATTATTTAAGATGTTATATACAAATACTATGGAATTTATTCAACTGTATTTGCAAAATAAAACATTTTTGAGAAAAAAAATGGTAAGTTATTAATATTCCAATAGGGAATGAATGGCAAACCAACACCAGGTTCATAGTTACTAAGCATCTCATCTAAAGGAGGACACACTCATGACTGCAAAACCCCCCCCTTAAAGTACAACACAGAAAAAGCTATCCATCTAAATGCTGTGGGAGTAGAACTCCACAGCCTTCTGCATCAGAAGCAAGTATGCTACCTGTTATGCTATGACCATTTGATAAACAAAACAGGTGCACATTGAAAACAGACTTACCATGGGTAGCAGTAAACCTCTTCCCTTGAAGCTCACAATACTTTGAAAATGCACTGAAGCTTACAATTCATTGCAAATGCACCAAAATTCATTTTTAGTAGTTTGGTAGTTGGTGTAGATGATCCAGGTCATTGTTTCCTGTAATGAAGGTATAGGGTTTGACCCTAAGGAAATTTACTAACCTGCATACCTCTCAATTGTCCAAATTTTCACAGAATGTCCATTTTTTTGCCTTACATTTTTGGTCTAAAATTTGTCTTTTCTGGTAAATCACTGAGGAGTCAAGTTTTTAAATACTGGCATACATTTGATTTTCAGGCTTCATATTGTTCAGATAATGCATGCTAACACAAACCTTGTTATTCAAACAACTGTCTAAGTTAATAAGAGCAATATTTAAAACTTGTGCCACTTTTCAGCTTTTGTTCCTACATTATTTTGGCTTTGCTCAGATTTGAGAGGTATGCTAACCCTCCCCCACACAAAGGTCTTGCATTTAAATTCCATACAGAAAGAGGTAAAGAAGTATGCCACATGTGTGTAAATGCATCGACACGTGCAGAAGGCAGAGACAGAGGACGTTCTCAAAGGCGAATAACCTTAAAGGATCTGGCTTTGGTTTTAGTTTGAGGTTTTCATATTTTAAACATGAAAAGCTTTGAAAAGGCAAGGCTGAGGGTCTATATTATAACATCAAAGTCTTAAAACTTCGAATGTTATAATATTGAACCATTTCGATTGAAAGACTATAACATCGAACACTCAGAATAGCGAATTTTTTCCCAGGGAAAATATTTGCTGTTCCGACAAGCATACACACAACACAAGCACACCAAAATAAATAATCCACACACATACACTTCACAAAACCTTACATTAAACCATACATGCACTACTAGCTATCAACTTACCTTAACCCAACCCTAACCCTAAGGTCCATAACTATCGCACACTCACCTTACCCGCTCCCTAATCCTAAGGTCCCTAACTATCGCACACTCACCTTACTCTCTCCCTTACCCTAAAGTCCCTATCACACACTCACCTTACCCGCTCCCTAACCCTAAGGTCCCTATCGCAGACTCACCTTACCCACTCCCTAACCTAAGGTCTCTATCGCACACTCATCTTACCCACTCCCTAACCCTAAGGTCCCTAACTATCACGCATTCACCTTAATCCGATCTGTTCACACACTTACCTTAACCCAGTCCGTAACCTTTGCTCCACAGTTGAGGAAACAGCAAAACTGCAGAAACAGACCACCAAATACTTTCCCTAGGAAAGTATTCGATATTCTGCACCTTCGCTATTTTCAGTGTTCAGTGCATAGGGTTTGATATTATAACATTCGAAGTTTTAAGACTTCAGTGTTATAATATAGACCCAAGGCTGCACCTCTTTACTGTATGCAGCCGTGGACTTCACCCTCCATCCCTGCATTAATATGCCTCTGTCTGCTGTGAATCTACATTATCACCTTTATTCCAAATTGTTCAGCCATCCCAGATCCTTCATCTGACTGTTCCTGTCATCTTGTACTGCTGCTCCTGCCTTGGTGTCATTTGCAATAAAGTTTGATTCTGTTGTCTGTCACCTAACATTTGTCTTGAACTAGCAACTGACGAGTACAGGATCAGGGAATGGTTTCTGCAACATGAGGCTTGTTGCATTCCTGCTTTTGACAATGTTTCTCTTAGTGCAGCACTTTGTGTCTTACTCTTCAACATGTAGCAAACAGCTGCTTAGTCTTTGTTCTTACATAATCCTGTCCTGTCTTTCTACTAGCTTCATTTATGTGACAGAGAAAACGGCTCCTTTGTCAAGCTTGACATTTTTTTATAGAAGTTTTATACAAGGAACACTTATGAAAGTATCTGGCATCACAAAATCCTGCTTACCAAGTGATACTTGTAAGATAACAATCAGTAAATTTACGAGATAAAGCACTTCAAAATGTGTTAATTCTAGACTTCCAAGAAAGAAGATTATCATTTTTGACTTTCACTTACTCTACTTAGCAGGCATTTAGAGGAACGATGCTATAACATACAGTTTGATTGCTTTCACTTAGGTCTCTGTTTACAAATGTCTGAGGTAAACAAAGAACATAAGATCATAAGCAAAGAAATCACACTATTTCCTATTGGCATATTACAAGCTCTTAGAAAAGCAAAAGATGACAGGTTTGTGATGACATGATGCATATAGCTGTTGGAGTGTGCATGGGAGAAATAGATGAGTTCATGTTTGAAGTTCATTATTGGTATCAGCATCAAACACACATTAATCTAATGATAATGTTAGTTTCTTACTGCTAAGGTCAAGCAGATACAATACTGCTACTGTCTTATATGGTATTAAAACCTGGTGTAATATGACTAGCACTTCAAATGAACTTTTCTCAAATATAGGACTATCTGGGTACAGCAAATGTCACTCTATTAAAGATCTAAAATAAAACTAGATTACATCAAAAAATGACAATGATATGTTGTGAACTAACCATTGAGCATGAATCATTAAACCTTGAAACCTCCCTAGAAAAGATCTTGACTGCTCACACAGTCAAAGTTAAAAAGCTTTATAATCTTCCAACAGAGTTACAAATATACTCTCATCAGAGACTAGTTTGTACTGATTAATAACTGTATATAGATATATATGGGTTACCTGCAGTTCAAATCAACTTCTGTTTTGCTGACACACTTTTGTGAACATATTACACCAGATTTTAAATGACGTGGATATTCTACAAAAGGGCCTTACAGAAACAGATGTTTGGTGCTAGAGCCATGGGCTCAAGCTTAATACCAAGAAATGTATAGTTATCCCCTTTAGCAAAAACCATGTACACATGAATTACCACATAGGTGGCAGTACACTAAACACTGAAAGTGTGATGAGAGACTTAGGGACACAGGTGGACAGTGGTCTCACCTTCTATAACCACATCGCCACAACAGTCAGGAAATCCTTCTATGTGGCACACCTCATCACCAAGGGCTTTTCATCCAGAAAAAAGGAGGTCATTGTCCCACTGTAGTCATCCCTCATTAGACCCATTATAGAGTACAATGCCCCATTTGGAATGTACCTCACAAGACATCTGCAACAGCTGGAAAGGCCGCAGAAATACCTCACTGAAAGAATCACAGGCCTAAAGCAGATGCCGTATGCTGACCATCTAAAAAAACTCCAGCTATACTCTGTGGTATATCTTCTACTCAGAAGCAATCTCTGCTTAACATACAAGGCCATGTCAAACCCTGAGCTGTTGGACATGCTCCACTTAAAGAAGTCACAATCCCTCAGAGTCACACACTCCAGGGATCTTAACCTTGTCATCACAATGAAAAAAACATGCTGGAGGGATGGGTCCTTACCCACAGACTCCCCAAACTCTGGAACAGACTGCCTATACATGTCAAGCAGAACACCTCCTTGGCCCTCTTCAAAAGGAACTTTCATGATTGGATGAGAGATAGGAAATTCACCCTGGAGATCATGTCAGTTGCCCTGCTAGACAGGGGTCCAGGGAAGTTAATATTGTGGGAAGAAATATCCAGGGAATTGTTATGGCTATGCTTGTATAGGCCCTAGGGCCGATAGTGTAGTACCAACCTATGAAACAGTTGGTTGATAGTTGTGTGAGATCCCACAATCCCTGGAGTTGGGGAGTTTGATGGAGTTGGAATAAGTAATTCATAGAGGATTTGGGATAGGAGCAGGCAGGTACAGTCAGAGGAGTAATCTCATACCATACACAGAAGCATGTCAACAATTGTTTGCTTGCTAATGTTAATGTGTTTACATTAGCGATGTTGATGATACCTATATATATATATATATATATATATATATATATATATATATATATACACACACACACACACACACACACACACACACACACACACACACACATATATATATATATATATATATATATATATATACGGATACAGTGAATGAGAGAAAGAAAAGAACTCAAACCACTGAAAAATAACAATGGTATGATGGGTCTATATCAGACGATCGAAACTCCAAAAGAGTGAACACTCTTTAATCGAACTCAAATACCCGAAACCACACAATATCGAACGTACAGAACATGGATTTTTTTCTCAGGGGGAAAAAAAAAATCACTGCTCCAAACAAAAAAAAAAATCTGAAGATAAAATACTTAAATATACCAACTCCGAGATAGCACCACAGTGGAGTAAATGGCAAAGTCCTGACAACAGCCCATTGATTTATTTCCCTGAGAAAAAAAATCGATGTTCTGTACCTTCAGTATTGTGTGGTTTTGAGTATTAGCATTTGATATGATATAGACCCGCTATGACTGACTGCAGTGGAAAGAACAAATAAATTCACATACTCTAGATAGCAACAACTTTCAGAAAAGCATAAATGTAGGAAAATGAGTAGATCCACAACTATCACTGCTAAAGTAAATGAATAGTCTTGTATATTCTAAAATAAGTATTATCTGATAACTTATTATAGCCAAAATACAGTAGAAAGGCTCTTGATTTCTCCATGGGAAAAATCCTTTAAATCCCTATCATGGGAACATTGGTAACCCGGTCCTTCTTGCTCTATATTAACCAGCTTCAGGGTTGAAGTTAATTGTGGAAGTGGATACAACTGGGTGTCAGCCTGGTGGATTTTTGCAATAATAAATACGTTTTCAGTCTTTTGTGAGAGCCCTGTTCATAGGACAATCATTATCTCAAACCTTAGCACAAGTTCTTCAACCTTAGTTCAAATGCTTTGATTTTTCAGGCCTTCATGCTTACATAGATATTTATTAAGTTTATCAACTGCTTTGAATTTAAAAAAGGAACTTTGTGATTTTTGTGGATGTGCAGTTTTGGAGTCTCTACTGCTGATTAACTTGTTTACTATGGTAGGATAAATGACTTGAACAAGACACTCTAGACCTTTTAAAAGGTCACACTTAAAAATATTATAACAATCTGACAAATTCAAAGCCCTAAACTGTGCTTAAACATGATAATATTTAACAATATTACAACACTGACCGATACAACACCTAAACTGTGCTTACTGAGAAGATATCAGTTCCTTTATCAATAGAAATCTGCAAAAAATCATTGCTTAAATAATTCCTTCCTACAGTAAGATTGCAGGAACAGATATACTCCACATTAGTCACAAAGGAAGGAAATATTTGGCAGATAATTCCTTAGCTGAAACCCTTTTTCATACATGAGAGCACTAAATCATCTAGATTTCAGAGACATAGTGGGTTTACCTCCTACTATAATAATAAAAGGCAAAGAAAGCCAAACATAATGTCAAAAATGCTTATTGTATTGTTTCAAATCTTATTTTATAAAAAAAACTTTACTTTTCAACATTCAGTACATTCTTGTATAGCCATTATATAAGCTACTGCATTAATTTTAAGCGACTGGCTACAATCCAGAGGATTAGAAAATATCATTTCGGTGCCAGTGTTCAAAGGTGGAGACACTGACAGGGTAAATGCCACAAACCAAGAAATCTAACACATATAATCAGTAAATATTTTGAATGTGGTATTGTGCAATCATTGAAAAGTAATCATGCATATACATGCACATTAGACTTGCCATAGTTTGTGTTTGTTAAAACTACATGTCCAAAAATGATTACTATTGACTGCTTTAATCCAAGCAACCATGCCCTGTGTGTCACTATCTCTAGTACTGACATGCAATTTGACTTGTCCAAGGTCTTTGGCTCCATTCCTCATTAACGTATTAAAGCAAGTCAGCAGCTGCATTATGAACTGGGTAATAAAGTGCCTGGCTGGAGAACAGGCAGCAATGAGTACATATCATAGGATACTACCTTAAAAGTTTACAGTGCATTAATATTCCTCAATAATTTATTCTGGGTCTTATTTTATTTACGTGTGTCTTCTCCGTCTTTCCAACAATAAAATATTTTTTAAGTATAATGATGATTGCAGAACTGGTACTTATTTAACAACAGACAAATACTGTAGAAAAAAAAAATATATATATATATATATATATATATATATATATATATATATATATATATATATATATAAAACAATGATTAGAGACAGGAAACTATAAATTCTCACATTTTAAATTATAGAAATGGACCGATCATATATTCAAATCATACTTAAAGTTTAATTTCAATACTTAATGAAATCAAGACTGCAGAATGCATTTATTTATTGATTTATTTTATTTTTCATTTGTAAACTGGGTTTGTGGGCTGGTTTTATATATTTGAAGAAACAATGGAAAAAGGTATATACACAAACATGTCTGATACCCAAATGCATGATATATGTTGTTTAAATGAAATGAGACTAAGTACATAAAAGTCAGATCTACAGATATATACAAGAACTGCTTCCAATGATCCTGAGTAGATACAGAGTTTTGCAATGGTATACAGCAGACCAAGAAAGACAAAAAAGAAAAAGGTGATATGAATATGCTTCAACAGAACATGTTAAATGTTTACATGTAATAGCAACTAATGAAGACAGATGCAAAAGAAGAGAGGTAATTTGTATCCCTGAAGCAGTTTGCACTTACTTTTGTTAACTAGGCGAGTATGAAAGGACATTTTGAGGTATTTCAGATGGCCAGTTTGTCTAATATCTTCAGGCAATGATGTCAGCTATAGCAATTTTGGAGAAGGCTGTCACAGAAAGCAAGAGTGTACAGAGGCTGTATCAGTTGTAGGGATTAAGAATTTCATAGAGATTATGGAGTGTTAAGTATCAGTTTATTTAAAACAAGAGGGTAGTATCTTGCATATAGTATTTTGCAGGTGATTAGAAGATTAAACCTAGCAGCAATGGTAACAATTCCCTTTGCTTATTGTGAGTCAGTAGTGTACACTTTTGTTAGAAAGGTAAACAAAATAAAGTATACAAAATTCAGCAGAGCTGAGTTTTGCGCGCAGCAGAGGGCAGTGAGGGACAGTCCATATTCTAATCTGGGATTTTCTGACTTTGATGGTAATAAATTAAAGCTTTTATATGAAATTTTGAGCTGTAATAATAGTTTGCATATTAGTTTGTGAGTTTTTTGAAAAGTGAGGATTTCTTCAAATATAAGGCTTAGGTGTTTTTGTTCTTTGATGTATTGAAGTGTTGTGCTAGAGAGGATGGCATTAGTGATAATCTGAGTAGACTGTAACTTTTGTGGTACACCAAATAAGATGACAGAACTCTTTTCAGTTGTGAAAGTAAATTTATTGTTCTGAATTCAATTACATATAGTAATGAAGTCATTCTGAAGTTCATGTTTGGGGGTGGGGCGCATTGTGTCAGGCTCTGTTGAGGACAATATCATTTGCCCATAAGAAACATTTAGTGTAACAGAGGTCCCAGGAATGATCATTTATAAAGAAAAGAGGAGTGGTTCATGACAATGGGTACATCTTTATAGGCTGACCCACAGATGCAGGTGCCAAAGTTAAAGTTCTGTTAGAGATGTAGCTTTGAAACCATTGACTAACATCAGATGAGAAGCCTATATCTTATAGTTTGTGAAGTAAGACAATATGATCAACAGTATCAAAGGCTTTTCTAAGTTCAAAGAAGCAGGCATCGGTATGTTTGCTTTGTTTTATGTTAGAAAACATGTTGTCAGTGACTGAGTAGATAGTTGTGATGGTATTTTATTTGGGTGTAAATCCATGCTGCCTATCTTTAGTAATGTCATATTTTGAGCTGTATTATTGAATTTGTAGATGATTTTTTTTCAAGAATTTTAGTGAGAAGGCAAAGGTTGGAGATAGGCTAATAGTCCTTAGCTAAGGAAATGGTGGCCACATTAGCAAGTAGTACGACCCGTACAACGAAGGCATATTAAAAGTAATGGATAATAGGCTTGTTGCAAGAAAAAGATTGAATTTGAAGAAAAGAGACTTACTGAATAGTTTACTTCTTATTCTAAAAATATTGGGCTGAATGATATGAAAGACTGTGTGATAGGATTGATTTAAGTTTCACTATGTGTTTTCAACACTGGACCTGTTAATACACTTGAAATGAAACTGGGGGTATTTGATCATCGTGCACAGGGAATAAGTGCTTGGAAAGTATGAAATTAGTTATGTAAGGGGAATTGCTGCTGCTGATTTTTAATTCTGAAATTAGAGAAGATGGTAGTATAGTTTACAACAGGTTTAAGGAAAGATATTGGGAGAAGCAAGATTTTTAGGCATTTCATGAATTTCCTTCGGAGTTCAAGAGTAGTGTTTTGTAGCAGTATAACACTCTCTTTTAGCATGGTTAGTTACAGTCTGGTTCTTTTCTAAATGCATAGTATTTATTATAATTGTCAAATTTAGAGAGGTCAGATTTCCAGCAGGAATATGAGTTATCACTAAATTTCATAAGATTCCTAATTTTGTCTGTTATCCAAGGAACAGGCATGCCACATTTTCTGACTTTCTTACTTGGGAATAGTCTATCTTGTATGAGGCTGAGAATGTTATAGAATGTGGAGAGAACAATAACTGGGTCAGTACATGTGTATGAATCAATGCAGGTAACTTATGTAAGAAAGCTGTTGGCAGAATTGCTTAATATAGTTCTTGTTTAAATGATTTGGGAGAGATTTTGCTACTTTTAAGGGACCTGTTAGTAATGATGGAATAATGAATACTGAGAGAGTTGGGTAGGCCTTGTCAGTGTTGAAGCTTTTCTGATATGTTTGTTAGTACAATGTTGAGGAGTAAGGGACCAGTTAGTAATGATGGGACAATGATCACTGAGGGAGTTGGGTAGGCTGGGTCAGTGTTGAAACATTTCTGATGTTTGTTAGTACAATGTTGAGGGGTATGCTGTTTGGGGGGTCTATATTAGAACATCAAAGTTTCAAAACTTCAAATGTTCTAATATCGAACCCTATTCAGCCAAAGCTGAAAATATCGAAGCAACAGAAAAACAAATTTTTTCCTAGGGAAAGAATTTGGTTGTCCATTTCTGTTACTTTGGTATTTTCAGTGATGTGGTGGAAAGTTACGGGTCGGGTTCAGGTAAGTGTGCGATTGAGTTTGGGTTAGGTTAGTTAGGGTTAGGGTGTGGATTAGGTATGTGTGCGATTGTGTGGATGTGAGGTTTAGGGCGGGTTAGGTGAGTTAGGGTTAGGGCGCAGGTTAGGTATGTGTGCAATTGTGTGGACGTGAGGGTTAGTGTGGGTTAGGTCAGTTAGGGTTAGGGCATGGGTCAGGTAAGTGTGCAGCTGTGTGGACATGAGGGTTAGGGCGGGGTAGGTGAGTTAGGGTTAGGGCGCGGGTGAGGTGAGTGTGCAATAGTGACGGACATTAGGGTTAGGGTTTGGGTTAAGGTAAATGGATAGTTAGTGGTGTGTGTATAGTTTAGTGTAGGGTTAGTTGTAAGATTTTAGGTGTATGTGTGTGGATTGCTGTTTGTTTGGTGTGCTTGTGTTGTGTGTATGTGTTTTGGAACAGCAAATTTTTTCACTAGGAAAAAATTTGCTGTTCTGTATGTTTGATGCTTTCAGCTTTCTCTGAATAGGGTTCAATATTAAAACATTCAACGTTTTGAAACTTATATGTTCTAATATAGACCCCGTTTGGGCTAGAAGAACTTAGTATAGTTGATGTCCATGGAGAACACTGACTTTTCAGGAAGTCAGTAATATAGTCTTAACTATATGAAGTTTGACATTCTGAAAAGTCGACCTTCTGAAGAGAACCAGACTGGAGAGAGATGAGTGGAATGATGGTTAGTATGAGTATCACCAACATGTAGTAGGAATAAAGACAGAAGAATTGGTATCAGCCATCAGAGTTTTTTAGGCAAACGGATTATTGTTTTGAAGTGTTTGCTTAACAATAGTCTATGATTTCCTAGAGAGGCGTAGAAAAAAAACATATAGTATCTACCATTTGTGTATGTGTACCATGAAGGACTTTTTGGGGAATTTAAATTCAGGTAAGGTAGAAATTCAGTAAGGAATCCTTTGTGGTGTGGTTGTATGTAAGAAGAAAGAAAAAGAAGGGAAAATTTTGAGTAAAATGTTTTTGAGTGTACCCATGGTTGTTCAAGGAAATGAGTTCCTGGAATGAGAAAATGAAAGAAGAATGTCATTAAGGTATTTAATTTGTATGTAGTATACCTTCAATTGGTGCAGCACATTCCTATTGAATAGAAGAGTTAATGGATGAAATAAAATGGTAGGGCAAGAAATATTGGTTAGAGGGTGAGGGGTAAAGTTCAGAAAGTATAAATTAATTGATTATGGGTGGTGTTGGAGTGGGGGAAAGGTGGAGATCAAAGTGAAGCCGCATGGCTAAATAGAGCAGGGATTTCATCCCGTGGTAATTAGAGCAAGACAAAAAAATATTCAGAGTTTTTTTGTTTAGCTAGTAACCCTAAAACAGCCCTACAACTTAAATCAGTTAAAGACAAACCTGCACAGTAAGTTGTTAGTTTGCAATAGGGCCTGAGCCAAATTTGCAGGACAACCTTTCTGTGTCAGCTGCTATGGTTTGAAGTAGAGATGAGATTTCATTGAAAAGAAGAGAAGCAAGAAGCTTTAAATGATCAGTTTTCCAAGAATGGAAAGTTGCTCATGGGTAAGAAAGTCATAACTTATCAAACTATATTGTCTTTAACAAGCATGAACTACATTAATATTTGAAGTGTCCCTGTCATTTAGTAGGAGCACTGATCACAAGCCGAGTGACACAGAAGTTTTTAGCAGCTTACTTAGTAACATGCAAATGCAGCTGCACAGAAATACAACTTTAGCAGGCCTCAACTCTCCTTAGCAGAAGACTGCTAATAATAAGCTGAATGAGAGGTGACCCATTGGCTTTTGGCACAATATGGAAGGGAGTCTTCCAACTCTATTAGCGACATAAAGCTTTTGAAGTGAACAAAAATATGTGCAGACTTAGAATAAACATAACTATAATTTAGATTCATATTCAGTTCTAATGATTTTGTCATCATAAATAGAGCAAATAGAATATTAGGACTGAATTGCAAGCCAGTTTCCACAAGCCTCCCTGCAGTACTGTTTCAATTATATATAATATCCATGAAGTACTGTGTCCTTGGATCCACTTCATTGCCCACAAATGAATTATCTAAATCTAAAATCTGATAACCAACACTATATGGTCTCTCAAGTCACACCACTGGTAGTAAACAGATTAAAAATGCATGCAAATATAAACTGGTATACAACTCATTAGGTCATTCCCTGTAATGGAGCTATTTTGAGTTTGCACTCTTAACTCCAAGTGGGCATGGCATGAGCCTTTTGAAAAAGAAATGAAGTTATCATCTGACAGTTCAAAGAAATTTTCATATCTCTAGAACTGTGTTACTAGAAAATTGTAAACAGCAGACCTGTTAACACAAAGAAAACTTTACAATGGTTGATTATTCTAGGTTTTAAACTGGATTTTATAAGCCACAATAACTACAGTAAATATGAATTTTGTAATGTTGTATAAACAGCTTGTGATATCTCAGTAACCATTCAAGCAACACACAAACTGCCAGCAGTATTTTCTTTATATAAAGATGTAGAAAGGAATTTAATAATTTAATAAAGCCTACATGGACTTATTTGCCATGTAGGCATAGTGGCATGGTGCTCACTTGGAAGTAGGCAGATGTGCGATCCAGTAAACGAAGTTGAGGGGCGTGCACAAGTGTGCAAACATGGAAGTGTCTGTGGCATGCAAATCACCTCATAAGCAGGTGAAATGCATCCAAATGAGGGTGGTAGAGTGATCCAACAAGCAGAAAGGCAGTCGTGCAGACCCTGTGTTGGTGTCCGTAATGTACATGGAAACCAGGGGCTGTAAAGTGTACTGACAGTAACAGACATAGCAAAAGACCAAAACTGTATGGAAAATAATCTAAAAAATATTTTTTGTAATACCATGGGTATGTTTGCGTGGCATGCCACAGTACACAAACATGATGTTATGGAAAAAATATATAAAAATATTGTAAAAAATAGAATTTGTGAGTATGTAACAGTAATGCATTATAGGACCTTGTATGGAGTATGTACAATGTTAGACTGCTGTGGTTGCTAACAAGGCAGGACCTGAAACCATTTATTTTCCAGGTACTGTGCACAGATCTGTATGCATATGACCTGAGGTTACTGAATAGCAGAAATGGGTATCTATGTCCACAGATCCCATCCGTGTAGGCACAGAACCATGTTGGTGTCCACAGAGGAGGTAGCTGACATCAAAAGGGAGTGTGTCCGCAAATTTTTACGCTCATTGGAGCTCAGTGGCACTTATTTTCATGCCGCACCACTGAGCTGAGCAGGGGGGGGTGTACACTAACTGCTAAACTGCATTTACCCCTGAGGTGTGTGTTTTATCGTGTTTGTGTGTGTTTTTGTGGCACACTTCCATGCTGAGTGTGACCTTTCATGGGTGTGTGTCTACTGACTAATAAGTGTTGTTTACCATTTTCAATGCAGGTTTGTGCGGCAGGCTGCAGTGCTCAGCAAGGAAGGCTATCACAAAAAAAAATTGTCTGAGAAAGCCAATAATATAGTAATTGTTGAGTCCCATTTCAGTTAAACTAGGACCATTAAACCCCTTAATGATGTACTTGGCAGGTAGAGTGCATCATAATTAGCCAATCACACAGGCTACACCCACGGCAGAGCACTATAAAGGCTGCATACAACCTACAATCTGATTTTTCACCCATATTCTGCACCACTGGAGTACATACTTGGGAATTTTAACTTAAAGAATGTTAAGGGCTGCTGTAAGTCTGCTACATCTGTATGTGCTAGATGCTGAAGTCAATGCATTTGCTGCTGATGCTAACCTTAGGCCTAGACTGAGAAGGAGAAAAGTGTTCAGGCCCATGGTAACCTACCAGGAGCTACATGAGCTGGAGATTCTAGAGTGCTACAGGGTAGACAGGGACATATTACAATAACTCACTGAGCTCTGCTGACCTCAACTCAGACCCAGAGCCAATAGAGGGGAACCCATCCCAGTGGAAACAAAGGTATGTGTAGCCCTTAGGATACTAGCTACAGGTACTTTCCAAAGACCAACTGGGGACATAATGGGGGTCTCACAGGCATCAGCTTCCAAGGTACTCCATGCTACCACATGCCAGTGAGCACATTTATTTTCCCCATACCCCTGATGAGTGGGCCAGAAGTATGCGACTCTTCTACCATGTAGCACACTACCTTGAGGTACTGGGTGCCATAGATTGCACTCATGTACACATCAAGGCACCGCCCGGAGAAGAGGGTAGATTCTACGTCAACCACAAGGGGTACCACTACATCAACTGCCAGGTCATGTGCAATGCCCAGGGCATTATCATGAATGTGTGTGCTGTCAGCCCTGGCAGTTATCACAACTCCCACAACTGGCATGCATCACATCTGTACCAGATGTTTGCACGGGGGGGACATCCCACACGGCCATTTACTTGGAGATGCTGGCTATGCCCTAGAACCATGGATGATGACACCCATCAGAAATGCACACACACCCATAGAAGAATGCCATAATGAGGTGCACGCACAAACTAGTAACATCATAGAGTATGCGTTTTGGCTGCTGAAGTCACAGTTCTGGTGCCTCAATATATCTGGTGGAACCCTGCAGTACTCTCCAGCCACATGAGCACATATGACAAACAGCTGCAGCAGGATCAACAAAGGGAAAGGATACACAGCTTCGCAAGTTCGCAGATGACTGCAAACTGGGCGCCATAATCGACTCTCCAGCCGACACAAGCATCCTCCAAAAGGGCCTCATAGAAACAGACAACTGGTGCCAGAGCCATGGCCTCAAGCTAAACACCAAAAAGTGTATAGTCATCCCCTTTGGCAAAAACAAAGTGCCCACAAATTACCACATAGGTGGTAATCCATTAAGTACAGAAGAAGTAATTAGGGACCTGGGGACCCAAGTTGATAGCAATCTCTCATTTGACAACCATGTGGCCAAAGTGGTTAGAAAAACATTTTATATAGCCCACCTAATCATGAAGGGATTCACATCTAGATTAGGGGGGGTCATTGTGCCTCTTTACTCATCCCTCATCAGGCCCATAATTGAGTACAATGCCCCTTTTGGGATGTACCTTACCAAACACCTGCAGCAACTGGAAAGACCCCAAAAGTATCTCACCAAGAGGATCAAAGGGCTCAAACAGATGCCATATGCTGCCCGGTTAAAGAAACTCCAGCTCTACTCAGTGGCATACCGCCTGCTCAGAGGTGACCTGTGCCTGACGTATAAGGCTATGTCCAACCCGGAATTAAGGGACATGCTGCACCTCAAAAAATCCAAATCCCATCGAGCTACATGCTCGAGAGACTTGAACCTCAGCACTGAAATAAATAGGACATGCTGGAGGGACAGATTCATAACCCAGAGGCTCCCTTCACTATGAAATAAAATCCCAGTCCAGGTTAGGCAGAGTCCCTCATTGACTCTCTTCAAGAGGAGTCTTGATGAGTGGATGGGAGATCATAGGTTTACCCCGGGTATCACTTCTGTGTCACTGTTAGACAGAGGCACAGTATACTAACCTCGAAAAAGGGCATAGCAAAATTAATTTAAAATGGGTGGCGAAAGCCAAACATACTCTGGCTAGGCTTATAAATGCCCTAGGGCAGATAGCCTAGTATGAACCTATGAACCTATGAACAGCCCCCCACAGGTGCCAAGGTCACCACAGCTACACCCACAAGGCTATTCAGAGGAGGAACCCCCTGACGCTGTCCCTGTAGGCAGATGTAGGTGTGCCAAATATGCCCTGGCCTTGGTCAAGAGACAATGCATAGCACATGCACTGACAACCTAGGGCCCTAGGGACTGACACCTTACTCTAACTTGCATACATATTAGTAAAAGTGATGCCAGCCAGACCACACAACCTGTACCTCACCATGTATTGGTTGTGGACTGCATACATCAGACAGAGTAAGCCCAGAACTGCAGGTCTGTCAACTGCTGCATTCACAAGGTAAGTCAGTCTCCTATACACCACTTGTAAGGGCTACTACAATATCGTAGTATATGAATGGACCTGCCACATGTATGCGAGGGAATTTAGTGGGCTATATATAATGTGCTATTGGGCTACTTGCAGAGATCTATAGTGGGCTAATGGGCTACTTGTACAGATCTAACAGCCACCTGGGACAACAGGTACTCTGTTCACTAGTATGTTTCCCATAATAACCACTAGGCCACATGGCTGGAAATTTCATGACGTAATTCCAGGGAGATGCCAAACAGTGGGGTCATAGGACAGCCACATGACTGTCTATGCCAGTAGAGCATAGGCTGGTTGTTCCCCACCCCAAACACAGCAGTGTTCCCATACAACTGCTGTAAGAGTAAGTCTGCAATGATATACCAGCAGACCAGACAATTCCTGCATGTTGTTGATAGTGTGAGGAATGAAACCTCTCTGTTTGGTGGCTGGTGTGGCTCACTGGGCCAGGAAAAGTAGTATGGGTGATGGTGCTGATGGTTCGAACCTGACAGCATACAGCATCTTTTGTAAGTCAGGTAGTCATATGGTGGTATTCCCACAGACTGTCATAACCCCTCAATCCATTACTCCAAGAAAGCTGGACAAATCCAGAGTGAATGGGGGCACAAAGGGCCATACCTACAGACAGACATTATACATGCTCTGAGTAAGCTAGCAAGTGGCTAGTATAACAGCAGGCTGCAACAGGTCAGATTAACTTCAGGATGTAAAGGCCATCACTTAAATGTGTCAGTTGTCACAACAAATCAGTTACCGCTGTTGACAGTATAGTACCAGAAAACTCCAAATGTATGAAGAACACAGCAGACATATGTGGCGAAATGCTGGTCATTCTGCAAAAAGCATGTACATGGAGTGATATGCAGATTGTCACCCTGTGTGCAGTATTACATCATGTACCCCAGTGACATCATAACTCTCAATCTCTTAGAGCAGGAAATCTGGCCAAAGCCATGAATAAAAGTGGGACCAAGGCCCACAAATAGGGACAGGTTTTAAATATTTGTTCCTACAAATGTAGAATATGGCTAGAATAACAGGTGTTGCATTAGCATGAATCTCCTGATGTGTATGGAGTCTGAAACTCAAATGTCTGTTTTTATTTATTGACTTCAGTATTCACTGATTTGCCACTAATTTGCCAGAAAACCACAATATTATGTGAAACGGACCAAAAATATGAGGCAAAGTACAGGACAGTCTGTGAAGCTCTGCACACTTGTGAGGTATGAGTCACATGTTAAAGTCAGGAAACAGCTGGGGAATGCCTTGGACAATATCAGGGAACTGCAGTACTGTGTTAACAGGTACAGCAGCCAATGGCCTGCAGCACATATAATCCTGGACTAGAGTACAGGTAGTTCTGACCTGGAGTCACCTTGTAAGTACCGACAATCACACCTGGTATGCTGCTACACTTAGCTATCTTGAGCCCAAGTCTGTTGCTTCTACTGCCCAAAACCTGCTATGTTGAAATATGTCGTATCCCCCTCATGCTTGATTAGTGTCTCTATCAGTATGTGGCACATATGTATAGATCTATATATATATATATATATATATATATATATATATATATATATCTATGACAACAACAGGTATATATAGCTATATAAAGTACAATGGTCCATAGACTCCCCACATATATCTATATAACACATTTACATAAAGTACACACACAACATTTAAGGAGACATCCCTGCTATACACATTTATATACAGTAGATATGTGTGGGGATGTACGAATGTCCCCACATACCCCAGAATGCTGGGGTTATCTGCACTTACACATCACAACAGTAGTCCGATGGAACAAGAACAAGGCAGCAACAGTACATAATCCACTCACCCACAGACCCATGTGCTTGTGGACAGTCACCCTGTAGACAGACACAGGTACACAGGTGATGTAATGTACAATGGGTGCAACGCATGCCTTGGACAGGCCATATTGTCCATGGCCACATTTCTGTCTATCAAACTGAAAACAGCCACATATGGCCAGATTGGTAATAGCAGGGATATTACCAGGTGTCCCACCCCTAGGACACTAGACACAATAACACTACCAAGCAATATCTCTCTGCAGGCCACACATGCCACTCCACAAGTACTGTACCTGCATCAGCATATACAACAGACATAACCTGTGGTGCCTGCAATAAGTACTATGAGCTGTAGTGTGTAATATTATATAGGTAGGGGTTCTATTCTCACATCATCCAAATTCTGTATGTGTGTATGTATGTATGTACATATATCCCCTTGTGACACTACAGACATGCCCATCTGGCTGATCTCTATACAATGGTTATGCATTTTAAGGCCCTGTGACTAGCTGCTGGCCTCTAAAGTCCGTTCTCCACAAGGCTTGCTGTTGTCAACCACCTTAAGAGCACTGGCTGACAATCTAATAACAGATAAACACTGTGGCTTATGCAGTAAGTGCTGCAAGCTGTAGTGTGTAATAGTAGGTAGATAGGGGTTCTATTCTCACATCATCCAACCTCTGTATGTGTGAGTGTGTATGTACATATATCACCTTGTGGCACTATTGACACTTCCATTTGGCTTATATCTCTGTAATGGTTATGCATTTTAAGGTGCTGTGACTAGCTGCCAGCCTCAACATTGGCCTCCTTTACAAGGCCTGAGATGTCATCCACCTTAAGAGTGCTGGCTGACACTCTGATATCAAATAAACTCCACATGTGAGAAGTACTGCAAGCTATAGTGTGTATTATTAAATAGGATGTCAACCACCTTAATAGCACTGGCTGAAAATCTAATGCAGTAAGTATTGCAAGCTGTAGTGTATAATGGTAGGTAGATAGGAGTTTTATTCTCACATCATCCAACGTGTGTGTGTGTGTGTGTGTGTGTGTGTGTGTGTGTGTGTGTGTGTGTGTGTGTGTCTAAATATATCCCCTTGCAGAATTAGAGACCTGGCCATCTGGCCTATCTCTGTTCATTGGTTATGCATTTTATGTCCCTGTGACTAGCTGCTGGCCATAAACTCCCCTCACCTACATAAGTATAATTGATGTCTGCCACCATCTAGATTTGTACATGCAGAATACGCAGCTGACATGTATCAAGGGTAGTAGACCTTGTCACAGGGTATGAAAGCAAGATGACGCTGACTCTCCCCATTGTCTCTGACACACTGTTCTACACATATGCACCTAGGGAAACATGCACATATACTGGCATACCTTGCTGACATCATATTTTTGCTGTGCTGCCTTGCCATCCTGTACCACTGTATGGCTGCCATGTGTCCATGGTTGAACTGCTCAGATTCCTGGGACACAAACATACACAGGTCCATGACACACCTATCAGTCTATAGCACTACCAGTAGTGTACCTTCAGGCAGAAAAGATGCACAAAATTTGATGTGTACTCAAGACACATGCAAGCATGCAGTATCTGTCATGGCCCACAACAACTGCCATTGCATAATACTACTGAGCTATACAAACACATGTTAAGTAATATAGTCACCCTGTGCATTAGACACATTTATAGGTCTCTGCATCGATGGCATGGATGGCAGTGATGTGGCATAGGTACATGCAAAGAGTGTGGTGTGGGGTGCCAGAGGCCTAGGCTGTGCCAAACAATTTACAGCATGTGTGTGAGTCAGAAAGGGATGCTGGTTAGATGGGGCATGGAGAGCTGCCATGTGTGTCTGTTGCTGACCTGCATCTGACAGTGCTGTTGGAGTGTGTGCATGTACACAGTCAAGCCCAGTGCTAGCCCTCCACATGTGTATGATGGACAGCTGATGACTGTACATGGTAGAGTGGACAGTTCACTGTCTCCGGCCATGAACACAGGAACTGGATTCACCAGGAGTAGCATGAGCACCACCATGCCCAAGGTCAGATGCGGTGCTAGTACCTGACAGTGACTGCTGTTTGGTGGGTCTGTGTCTCCCATGGGACCATCCAGGACCATGTGTCCATGGCCTGCCACATCATGGTGTAGACAGCACACTTCCCTCTGTAGTACTGGAGGTACTGCCACTATGGGACCGTGAGTGTGCACAGCCACGTGGACTCTCAGCAGATGGTGTTGCTGGCCTACGTCCATGTGTCTGACACCAAACTCCAACCAGATATCCAGCACAGACAGTGTGTGGTCAAAGACAGACACTGTCTCAGCCCACTGTCTCTCCACTACATCAGTGAAATGTTCCAGGGTGTCACCCATGTGGTAGAGGCAGTCACGGATGTCAGACTGTGCTGCATCCATAACCCTAAGCATCCATCTGCTGTTGCATTCCCAAACATGTCTGTGCCTCCATAACAGCTTGAAACATGCTGAGAGTGACCTGTGATGTGACACCTGCAATAGGAGGTAAATGGGCAGCAGTCCTCCTTCAAGCACCCCTACCAATCTGCCTTTGTGAGACCTTGTCAACTCTCTGGTTATGGCCAGTGTCTACATTCACTGTCACTGATGCCATAGTTCTCACACTGTCCTTTACTATGTCGCCACCCTCTGACTATCCAATATCTGTGGTCTGTGGTGACTGGGTATATGTGGGCATACTGACTGTGTATGGGGACAATGGGGGCAGAAGAGGGTGTCCACCTCTGGGACAGATTCAGCCCCTGACAACCCCACCTGTGCCTCACTATAGCCACCAATATCAGCAGAGTCTGATGAGATACTGACATCAGGTTGTGAAGGGAACAGACTCCAAACCCCCCCCACATGTTCATCTGTGAGAAGAAAGACAAAAGCAGTACATTATCACATGCAACATTATGTATGGTAATCCACACAGACTCATACAGATGAGGATCCACAACTGCATTACACGTCCCACATCTTCTCATCTCTGATCCCATGCACAGAACACAAACTCACAACAACATACACAGACAGCTCAGGCCCTGTATAACATGCATGTCACCTGCATCTGGTTAATGTTGCCAGTACAATATACCTGCAAGGTATGCAATATGACAGTGTATGTGATAGAACTACATATAAAACCCAGTACACCTATTGTGAGAATGATATGCCAGTTGTAGTATCACTGCCTCAGGTATGTACCATCTCCCTACTGTGTTTGAACGGGCATCTTGGAGTAATTGTCTCATGTAAAGCAGGCTGCATAGTTGCTCATAACTATAAATGCAAACATGTTAATGTTTGTACAAATACACACCTGTCATTCCCTAGGCTATGCACTGTAGTTAAATGCTGTGAAATGGAACATTAAACTATTCTACTCTGGCTAAGCACAACAGATGTGCATAAGGCAAAATGGCAGCCCATAACTTTCATAGGGTATATATGATCTGTAAAATAACAGTATCACACTTACTAGGTACAGGACCATGAACTCTGGTCACACCTGACAGACCTATGAAAAGATGAGGGAGAAACATTGTCAGCAACACCAAATGTTGCAGTGTTACAAGCTACTATGTGCATATATCCATATGTACAATAGCTAATGTGATACTGGTTATATTGCTGACATTCTGAGTATGTGTGCACAACTGCGGGTAAAAGCCACCCCCCCCCCATTGCAGATAGTCTTGACATCCATGTACTGGTCTGTAGAGCCTGCCACAATGACTGATACAGTATTATACTGGTGAACACAGTAAGCTTACCTGGACATTCCTCTGATGTGGACACTATGGGACCCACCTCCAGGATGTATGGCGTGATGGATGCCTGGCAGCTATTGGCTGATCCTAGGTTCACCTGGAATTCCTCTTTGGCTGAGAGTGATTGTTGTGTCACTGGTCTCCCACTGGTGGCAGCATGACGCCTGGCAACAGAAGCTGCCCTTTGACATGCAGCATTGACTATATCCGTGGCCCGGTGTCAGACCTGCTTGTAGGTCCTGTCCTCTTGGCTAATCTGATTAACAGCCCTCACAAAGTTGCCCCACAATGCTGCCTGGTGTTCGTGATTGTGATGACCTCTGGAAAACAGGATGTGATGGAGGAGTCTGAGGCCATCCAGTATAGCATCATTCTCTGCAGATAAAAATGGTGGATGTCTCCGTTGATGCATCATTCCTGCAAGACAACAAGAGGGAAATACATTACTGGAACAGATACATGGATGTCCATTATGTACAGACCCTACACACCCATAATGGCCTGCACTATCCACTGCTCCCTCACACATCATACCCCATAGTCTAGCAACACACTACATGTGTGGCTATCACCAAGATAATAGCAATACTGGGTAATGCTCCGGTGTGGCATGACAGATTCTTCTCTACACGCATCACTGCAGTCTACTGTGGTATGTCCCCTATGGACATATCTCCACTAACATGTCATATGGCCACTGTCAGACAAATAGCAGTGTGCTATTACAACAACTATATGGGGACAGTCCAGCAAAAACAATTTGATAGGTACGCTGTGTCATGTGTTTTGAGTTTTTAAATATAAAAGATGTTAGGTCTTATGAATTTCACTAACACTGAAGAAGGACGTATCTGTCTGAAAGCTTTGTTGTTTTATTAAAAAGGTTTATACAATGCTGTGGAATTTGCTTTTTTTCTTGGCACTTGGACATTTGTTTGCCAGTTCCACTTTATCATTGGTTCACTTTTTTGCTTTTTGGCAGTCCAGCAACACCATTGTGCCACAAGAACAGAAAGCAATGCAAACCTGCTGTAGTATATGCTCCCTGTAGGCATCATCATACCTCTCAACTATACAGATGTTTGAAGAATGTCAACATGTTTGCCTCATAGATGTGGTCCTTTTTGCTCAAACTTGTGGATGCCTGACAAATGGTTGTCCAATCATAGATGGCTGCTGTTAGAAAACTAAAACAGAATCTTACTGTTACACGTCAGACCCCTCAGAAAACACTTATGCTACAGTAATATCTGTTAGTCTATTCACATTCTTACTTTGTATGGCCAATATGTATACTCTGCCTCTGAGTTTGGGCCATTGTCCCCCCATTAATTATGGCTTTATCCTGATTTCTTACTGTTGGAGGTTGAGAGGTATGTTAGGCATAGCTCTCAACCAGACAGGGATGAATGTCCATGAAACAGGGACTTGGCCAGAGTACATCAGGGACACTTTTACAATGTTAGTACTATTTATGTGTGACACTGACAGATTGAGAGGAGGTGAATTACAGTACATTGTTTGATGTTACAGGAGTGTACACCCTTACTTAGTATCAGTATGTCTTACGTGCAATCCACTTTCTTTATTACAACAGCTGACCATTGTAGGTGGGATTGACAGGGACAGAGCAGAGATGAGATTCAAAGCAGGGACAGTTGAGAGGCATGGCTGTAGGTGTTGGACAGGAGAGTATCACTGACATGTCAATATCATAGATCTAATACAAGCCTACTCTTTTAATCCCTATTCCTGATACTTCCGTCCTCCCATCTGCATCCTGTTTTATGGGGGAATCTAGTACAAACCTGGTAGAGTGATGTATTCCTTTTTTGAAGGGTTCTTCTGCAAATGCTTTACACATATGCTGTCTGTTTGAGTAAAACCACATACAGACCCGATCCCCATAAGCAGATGCTTGCTTTTTGTAGGCAATGCTCATTAGCAGGTAATTGCCTCTGCACCAATCTGTGGCTCAGATTTGCTAACTGCATCCAAAACACCTGAATTGCATTAATTGCATTATCATTAACCAGTGAAAAGGCAACATAGTGCAATATATAAGGCCTTCATGTAGGCCTTGAAGTATGTCCACATTTTTGCCTCATATGTTTGGTCAGTGTCCCATGACAGTGTGGTCATCTGGCAGTTCACTGGCAAACATTGTGGGTTGAGGTCAGTGAGGGGAGAGAGACATGTGAGTGTCACATTTCATACCTGTCAGAATATGCATGATAATGCAGTAGCTGCTATTCTATCGACTTACTATCTTTGTAGGGGCAAACTGTGAAACATGTACCTATCTCTGGGCCTCTGACCCCCTTTATATATGGTTCCATCCGAATCCCTTGTTATAGAGGGTTGGGAGGTATGGTTGGTCTGTAGCACCTACCTTAACATACAGCACTGTATGCTAAAGGCTGCATAGGGGGGAATGTGAACACTTTGGAGGCCAGCAAGATGTATGTGTAACTGTAGCAGCAATGTCAGCCCTGCCATTACAGCAGAGCCAGGGTAAGGGTACCTTTTATAGTTCAATCAAGGCATGTACTTAAGGTACATCTGTTATGTTATAGTGCCAATAGCAGAGTAGTAGGCGACAAGTAGTTAGGCTATATAAATATATGCGTTTTGTCCCTACTTGCAGGCCTTTGACTTGCAAAACTGGGTAGCAGATAATTCAGTAGCAGCAATCCTTGGGGATTAAAATTGCATGACAGTCATTACTTGCTGTCTTCACAACAATGTGATTGAAGTGCAACACACTGTATTCGAACCCAGGACTGTGTGTGGCAAAATGTACTGTATGCAAGGCATTTAACAGACTAAGCTCCTAAGTCATTGTTGGAGCAGGTATATTTGCCAGATATATGTGCAAATATACAAGCTGTGACACGTTGTCTACATCTATCAGTATCTACATGCCTTTCAAAGATAGTCGTTCTGCAGCAGGGTCCCAGTTGAACATACTGTATGTACTGTGCCACTGATGCCTTAGCAGGTGTGTTTACAGATGTTGCAGATAAAAGGGAACATTTACCTGCTATCCCAGGCCTCATGTACTGCCATTATTATTTATTTGGCTGTCTACTGGTGTATTTTTGCATCAGAGTCCCAGGTACATTCCCATTTTTCCCATTAGGTTTAATTTCAGTCTGTCAGTCTCATTCAGTATGTTTTGCTGGAAACATCTCTTTTAATTAAGGTCTGAGTGGTGTAGTTGGTTAGTGCAATAGGGTGTAGTTGACAGGGGCCTGGTCTGAAACAGAGTAGAGGTGATTATTTTGTACATGTACCTAACACTGTGAGAAACACATCAGATCATTAACATACATTAAAGCTCATTTAAGCAGATTTACGTGGTGCTGTGCATCCCACCGCATTGCCATGCTTCACTATCTCCACACAAACCCATGCTAAAAAATTAAAAAGGAAAGAAAGAGGGGATGATAGGACAGTGGCAAGATGGGGCAAGCAGGGGGAAAACATAGTGAAAGGCAGGTAGGGATGTGTAGGACAGGTGTAGGAAAGAACCATAGTTTTCCATTTCTTGTACAGCAACAGCTGTGCATTTTGACAGATTTTGTGGATGAATTTGGGCTCTCAAACTCCAAAGAGAGAGGTGAGGACAACATAAATGTGTTGTCAAGCCAGTTGGACTAAATTAGTTGTGTCCAGTGGACACGTGTGCGAAATGGAGAGCTATGTATGGGCCAATATTTTTTTTTTTTTGGACATGTGCCTTTTTTTTTTTTTTTTTTTTTTTTTTATAAATAAGGAGAGATTGGAATGTTGGAGAAGGGATATAGGTACATGTGTGGAGGTATGTTGGGTAGGAGAGGATGCTGCAATTGCAGACAGACAAGACAGCAGAAGGGGCAGTGGGGCTCTGTGTGACACATGCACCTTGGATGGGGAGCGTATTGTGGAATCCGAGATGCATGTGCCTCCAGAAGGCAGCAGTGTGACTCAGGTCCCCACCCATGGACAGTCAACACTGCTCCTTCACTGTTCCAAAGGTGGAAGTGCTGGAGACTGGGTGCCAGGGCCAGCTGGCCCATCAGGTTGTCCAGTCTGCCCTCAATCTGGTGCAGGCTACGTTCATAGCTCCGATGAACAATCCTGTGCACCGTGGCTGGTAGTTGATCCTAGGTGACTATCGCCCCTCTGCCACCACTCCCAGGGAGCAAGGCCTCGTCCCCTGAGGCAATTCCACCTGAACTTGGTGCAGGGCCAGCAGAGGGTGTACCACCGTCCTGGGTCCCAGACATGCTATGATCCAGTGCCATGGCCAGTTGAGGTAGGGTAGGCAGATCACCGGGAACCAGCCTACCTTGACATGCTGTGGTTTGTTAGTAATAACAGCATGGTAGAACATTGGAAAAAACCCTATTATATTTCCATGCATATTATGTGAAACACAACAAATAATAACACAACAGTCAGTATATTAACAGCATGCCAGTAACAGTTATGGCATAAGGCCAACAGTGGTGAAGGGATGGGGGGCAGGTGCTGGGATGTCCTGGTTTACTGATGGAGGTGACGGGGGGGGGTGAAGTTTTCACTGAACATGTTTGCCAGCCGGCTGGCTATATCTATGACGTTTGTGTATGTGGTGTTATTGACCACTGGTTCAGAGCAGATTTGGGTGCTGCCTTTGAGATTGCGGACATATGTGATGTTTCTAATATTTCTTCTTTCAATTTTGCTATGACGGAATATAGGATGCCTGTAGAGTAACATTGTGATATGAAGCTATATCCTAAGCTAATATGGCTAGTCTGCAAATGGGGTTTGGCCTGGTTCTCCCCTGCTTGTTGATGTACCATATGACTGTGATATTGTCTGTAACAATTTAAAGAGGTCCCAATAGCCAAAGATGATCCAGAGAGTTGTGTGTCTTGATCAGGGCAAGCATCTCTTTGATATTTATGTCCTTGTGTCTGTCCTTAGTGTCCTACAATCCCTGCACTTTTATTCCTCCTGAAACTGCACCACAAGAAAGGTCAGAGGCATCTGTGGTGACTGACTGCTCTGAAACAAGGAGGGATAAGAGAAGATCTGGATTTAAGGATACCTGTTGTCTCGAGCAAATGATTTCTATTCTGACAATTATCAGCATGAGAGATTTGAAAAGATGAAGGAAGTTGGTGCAGGGACCAATGAGACTTCAGATACCACTATGTCTTTCTCATGTGGAGTCTTGCTAGGTGTATCATGAAAATCATCAAGGCAATGAGACCAAATGCTGAGGTATTCCCTCACAGTGATTGAAGTTTGTTTGGAAAACCTTAGAAATAGATTGATATTTTTTCTGAGGAAGAAAAGCTCTTTGAACAGAGCTATCTAGCTGACAGCCCAGTAACACAATCCTGCGTGAAGGATTTAAGAAAGACTTTTGAATATTGTCTTGGAATCCAAGCTTGTGTAAGAGATTTCTCACACAAAACAGTGAGAGAGAGAGAGAGAGAGAGAGAGAGAGAGAGATTTCTGACACTTTGGAAGAGACTCTACAAAGATAAACAAGTCATCTAAATATGGCAGAATGTGGATACCCTGTAGCATGCAAATAGCTATTCCTGTAACTAGACACTTTGTCAACACTATTGGTGCAGTGGATAGTTCAAAGGGTAAGGAAGAGAACTGATAAAGTGATTCAATCATACAAAAACTAAAGAAACATTAAAAGCCAGAATGAAAAAGAACGATAAGCATCTTTTAAATCTAATGTTGACAGGAACTTGGAAGAGGAAATTGAGGTAACAGGTTGCAAAGTGATATCATTTTAAATTCAAGCACTATCACAAACAGGTTTAAGAAAGAAAGATCCAGAATTGGACTCCAAGAATTTTATTTCTTTGGCACTAAATACATCCCTGAATAAAAGCCCTTCCCACCTGGGAAGGAGAAACTGGTTCTATCACTCATTAAAACAGCATGTAATGAAGAGCCAGAGGAAGCAAAAGAATCTGATCTGGAGGATGAGGAATTCCTCTCACTGCCATGTCTAACTTTAATGAATCGTTCTCAGAACTCATCTATTTGAATCTATCAGTTGCCAAAAAGAAAAACGGAGATTCAGACTTTCTGGAAGAAAAAAGGGGTCAGGGTAGGATTAGGGTCACAAGGTCTCTTGAATAGTAATTTAGACTCAATGGACTGCCCTTAACTTTGGGAGATTCGAGGCTTCTTTTTGGAACCTCTTGCTATTTCTTCTTAAATGTCTATTTACCTGTATTTTATTGAAACTGGTTATTCTGCTTTTTGCCAATATTGGATGAGGCGTTAGAGAATTCCTTAGAACATCTAGAAAAGAATGATTGTAAATATTAGACATTCTCTGAATCAGCTTACCCCTTTCATCCTACTTTTTGATCATCTCTGCAACAATGAAGCCAAAATCTTAGTCTTTGTCCAAAGAAGAATGTAAAATTTCATTTTTAACATCACCTGGGAGGTTCTCAGAATGTAGCCATGAAAACCTCCTCTAAATAAAACTAGTGGCCATAGCCCTGGAAGAACTACCAACAGAGTCATACATGGACACACTGTATACAATGAGGTGTGATCTGTGCAACAGAAGAAACTACATTATTTAAAGCTGATTTTTTTCTCACAGACCGAAATTGCAGATAAAACATTCCTCATACTTTCACAATTAGTCAGAACAAACTTTAAAATAACTCAAAATTCTGAAAATCTAAGTTGCAGAAATATATTCCTTTTCCAATGCTATCAACAATTTTCTCATCCTTATCAGAAATAGTAGGAGTAGAATTAACTAAGCGTTTAGCAGCAGAAGGATTAACTAAAGCTATAGCTCCTGGGTCAGGTTTGGTAATAGCATATAAAAACTTAAAAGACTGAGGAATTTTATACATCCTGCCTGCCTTTTAGAAGCAGCTGGTTGACAATCAGAAAAATTGCAGGCAGTAACACATCCACATCCTTTAAAGCAGACAGAACAGGAGGAATGGGTGCAGGTTCTGGAAATTCCTTCTATAACAACTTTTCTGAGATAATGAGAAACCTCAGTGTTCTCCCACTGAAAACACTGGAAATTTCTAGCAATAGCCCCAGAGAAAAAGAAAGCCCCACAGGAAGAATCAGATGCTGAACTCATATCTGAGTCTGAATTATGAATATGAGGAGAAAACCATGTATCTGTCTCTTCATCTTCCTGTTCAGAGAATCTTGAATCTCTTCAATTAAAGAGCTATTCCTCTTTTTTACCCGAAACTACTTTACAAGAAGGATCAATAGCCTGAATTTAACCATGAACTAGACCTAATAAACTACTCCTGTCTAAGAAAATTTGAGGAGGAGTAGACACATGCTTAGTTTTCTGTTTCCTTTTGACAGCAAAAATGGGGCTAACCACATCAGTAATGGCAGTTGCAGCTTTCCCAGGGATAGGCACAGTGCATTCTGACACAACAGGAAAGCCTTCCGTGTTCTCTTTCTCAGGGCCAACAAGAGTGGCTCCCCCTTGTCCACTGAGTTGATCCCAACAGCCACAGAGGACGTGGCTAATCCCTGGTCAGCAGTGGCTGTAGGTGCTACACCAGAGGGATTTGGGGTAAAAAATGAGTAGTCTGAGGTACAGCAGATGGCCACAGCAGTCACTCACCTACAACTGGGGGAAATTGCTAGCCTGCTATGGTGACAAAGTCTGTTTGCTTCATTTTTTTTCATTTTTTCTGGTTGGAAGAAGGACTGACCATAGGACCAGTAGTTTCATGGTCAGGCTGAAAATGCTGCCTGTTTCCCATGGAAGACAAGAAGCAAATGCTGGTAAAAACTTAAAAAGTCACTCCCCCCAAAAGGTAAAATAGCACAATTTCTCCACAGAAAAAAACATTTTGCAATTACTTTATATAACTTTTAAACTGACAGGATAAAAGAGTAGTCCCTTTTAATAGTATGATACAGTCTCATGACAGTCCATTAAAATACAAAACTCCCAGCTTTAAAATAACTTTTGTGTAGATGAAGGTGATAAGTAGAAACAATATTTAGAAAATGGAAGGATTTTGCCCTTAGGGAACTTGTTTGCCCACCAGAGGAACAGTACTGAACCAACCGTTAATCCTCAAACCCTTAGAGGAGAGTACTATTCACTGGCAGTGAAGGTCTGGAAGGCCTGGAGAACAAACTTGTCTTTTGGAAGCTCAGCATGAACTGCTGACTGTTTGGGTGAGTGGAAAGTGCCTGAAGCTTTAGAAGCCAGCTGTTATATCCTTGGACAGATGGCAGTACTTCCTTATGTGGTAAAATATCCCAATTATTTAAATCTCATTAGAAAATTTATGAACTACATTAAAAATAACTAGCTACACATCGATATATGTGCCAGTTATTGCAGCAATATATTTTACTGTTTACATCTTGAATACTTGTTAGCACACTAAAGCCAAAAAAGGAGTCATTTGGGTTAAGAGGTAAAGATTTGGGATTTTCAAGTTGTATAAAGGAAAAACACTTTTTATAACAAAATGCTTAGCTGTATAAATGTATGCATTAGATTCTTTTAGCACTTTTTTTAATTATACCTGCAACTTGATTTTTTTAACGTGTTTAAACTTGATATGTGCATCATTGTCATAGGCAGTTTACTTGGTCATGGCCATTATGAGTGTGTAAAATTTCTTAATATTTTGTGTCCATATGAAGTAAATTCCATTACTTTAAGACTAGACATTGAAACGTAAATGCACAAGTGGGGGTTAATTATTTCTGCTATGTGAATAAAGTATTAAAGGTCTTATTTTTTAACATATGTTGTATTCTTTGAAGATGTTTAAATATGAAACTTGGATAGATACTGCTTTTGTGAGTTCTGCATACTTTTCTGCAATAAAGAAGATTGATGTTTATGGTTCTACGCTGTTGAATCTTTTTTGTGTCAGCTCATTGTTTTCACCTTTGGTATAAAAGAAAATTAGTGGCAGCCATTATGAAACCAGAATGCTTAATTGTACATCCTCATGTAAATCAATGATAATAGAACAGTGACTTATGGGAGTAAGTTTCAGACTGCTGCTGAAGATACTACTCGCGTAGAGTCTAGGTTGTGAGTTCCTAAGCATTTAGTCAACTGCTTCACATTTTGATAAACAAATCACAGCTATGGAGTTGCTGATCAAATTGTACAAATCCACAAAGGCTGCATACCACAAATATTGCTTGTTAAAATATTTTGTGGAAGAGACACCCTAAAACATTAACATATTCATTTTTTTTACTACGTGAGCCATAATTAACCTTTTCTGAAGAATAATTTAAATGAGGCTATGTAGCAATGGTTGGGTTTAATTAACCTTCACTGGAAGTGTCAAGGGCAGGTCTATGTTAAATAATTCACAATATTCTGCCTAATCCTTTGACAAATCAGAAGAGAAGAGTGAACAGTCCATTCTCAATGTTCTCAAAGTATGCTGATTTTTGTCACATTAAGATTACTGTTTGTCCTTTTTAACCCATTCATGCACAGTATCGATTTTATAAATAACCTGTTTACACCTAATATGATAAGTGGTTATGTTTTTTCCATTTTTATAACATTTGAAAATGTATAAAAATACAGGGGATACATGCTCTCTCAAGCTAGACTTAAAATCAAATGTAATATATTGGGTTATACAACGACCCCCCCCCATTAATATTTGTAAACATGCACGCTGATTGGTCAGCATGCACATTGTAAATCAGACTTATACTAATGGAAAATGGTCCGGTTGCCCGGACTTTATCCATTAGTATGTCTTTTTTTTTTCTTACAGCAACAGAGAAAGCAAGATCTCCGTTGCTTTTTAGAAAGTGTCTCGCTTTGTTAAAGGAGTTTAACATAGCGAGACAGCTTTTAAAAAAACAATGGAGAAAGGAAGAGCTCCGTTGCTTTTTTTAAAGCTGTCTCACTATGTTAAACTCCTTTAACATAGCAAGACACTTTCTAAAGCAACGGAGAAAGCAAGATCTCCATTGCTTTTTAGAAAGTGTCTCGCTATGTTAAAGGAGTTTAACATAGCAAGAGAGCTTTAAAAAAAGCAATGGAACTCCACCCTCGTGATCAAACCACGCCGACCGTGGGTAAATCCAGCATTACCCACATCCAGGCATGGGTTATTGCTTAAACAATTATATACAGTTATTCTAAAGCTTCACACCTATGGAGCATACACACACAGTTATTCTTCACTCTATGCTAAGAAATGCTGATGTTAGTATTGTATTATTTAATCATTTCAGATTGTATATTTTTGCTGAATCTGTGGTACACATGGATGAAGGAAGGACTACAGCAATCTAGATAATGAGGGTAACTAGTAGTGCTGAGGATGGAAGAAGGTGATGTAGGAGAAGAGTGATAACCAAATACCTGTTCAACTGTCTTGTGGGGAGTGCAGTGGGGGTATATACAGTCTTTACTTCTGCTGGTGATCAAAGAAGTGATGGCAACAAATGTGAGCAGCATTAAGTAGTGCATTGTCATGGAGGTGGAACAGCTCCCTTAGAATGCCCCATTGCAGTCCCACATGGATATATTACCAAGCACATCGGGAGTGGGATTTAATCTGTGATCAGTAAAACCAATAAACATATCAGACAACTTCAGCATAATGACCTTTGTACTCCAACTGATCTTTGCAATCATAGGGCAATGCATAGCCTAATAACTGCATGGCTTTTCTTTCCTTTCTGTAATGGGAGAATCACCCTCATTATGGGTCACACAAAGGCACAACCCAGCTGTGGTGGTCCCAGAGAAAAATGGACAACTAGGAGAATCTGTTAGCAGTGGCTGACACCAGCAGTCAGTTCCAACAAGAAACATAACCAGAGTTAAAAATACTTCCTTAAGTTCTAAAATATCATGTAACTTAATTTACTTTGGTTCTTGTTAAACTCTAACCATATCACCTTGTTAACCTCAATGTAAATGTTCATTATCTTTATAAACTGCAGGCTATTCAAAACCAACTCTTTCCTACCACACAATGTAGGCTTAGCAGAAAAATCTGTCCATGCTAACTACTGACCTACTTAGCAGTATGAAGCAGAGAGACAAAGGTTGAAAGCATAGCCCCCTCAGATGAAATGTTACATAATTATCTCAGTGATAGGAAGTCCACTAGAATAGCTGCCAACTCTGCTACAGCAGAATTCCTAAGGTATGAACAGTTAATCTCAGCAAGTAAACCCAAGTTTTTCAGGAAAGAAATAAAAAATCTCACTGGTAAAATCACAAATTCACAACTAACCTCACTATCCCATAACCCTTTAACTTAACTTTCAAAGAAGGCTATAAAGTTTTTATGTCTTCATCCATCAAAAACATTACATACAGTTGTTACTTTAAACTTGAGCTAATGCACAATTGTACATGCTATCAGAGTGTGCTGCCACATTCCTTTTTAGGACGCCAAAAAAACTCCTAAAAAACTAAAACTCTCAGCAATTGGCATCTGCCCCATGGATATGACACATATCTTTCAATCAGTGGACCATGCAATTCTACTTAACAAGTTTAGAAGACTTTAAGTTGGTGACAATGGGTTTACTATTTACCTATCAAACAGGCCCTTCCAAGTTTTCTTCAATAACCAGTAATCGTCCACAGGCTACCTAGATGTAGATGTTCCCTCGCGCTCCATAGTAGGACCACTATTTTTTCCCTCTTCATTACTGACTTAACTACTGAAAATTTTTCACTCAATCTAACTCTTTATGCTGATGGTATTCACATTCTGGAATCTAGTAAATTCATTATCGATCTACAACCATAACTCCAAATAATTTTTTTTTAAATCATGAAAATGGACAACTGACAAACTTATTATCAACCCAAACTGAACAAATGTAATGTTATATTCCATCTCATATGGAAAAGCAAACTGTAAAACCATCTACTCAGAGACATACTAAACAAACTTATCCCCTTTGTTACTGAATACTTTTAGGTATCACACTTAATCCCCCACATCTACAACCCATCTAAACTATATCACAAGTAAAGTACCCTCAGAAATAAAATTTTGCCATAAGATCTCTCACTTGCTAACCCCCTAAGCTTCCGTAGCTATTGGTAAGAATGTACTATTCCCCAAACTTGAGTATTGCCTACCATTACTAGCATTTCATTCTTATTATAATATCCATAGACTGCAAACTGTAAATAATAAGATATTTATATTTGCTTTGCTTGTGGAATCACATACGCACCATTGTGACTTCATAAAAGGTGTTAATTGATTCTCTATAGTAGATAGGCCTACTTCCTCCTGAACTGTCTCATTTTCAAAATACTGAGACTAGGGTATTGCCTTCATCTTAGATCCCAACTATCATTCACAGGTCTTTCTTACCCACTAAGATGGAATCCTTCTCATCTACCCATGGTTCCAAACGTCAGTAAGTTTAAAAGCCTTCTCACGCTTAGGACCCACTACCTGGAACCACTTTCCCAAAGAAATCAGAATTTTAAAAATCACTACAAAAGCACCTCAGCAATGAAAACAAATGGAATTGCTTTATGGACAATGGTTAATAATTCAAATTACTATGACTACAACCATGCATTACACTAAAACTATCTGTATATACACATATACATATATACTTGTACATATAGTGCAGAATATATTTTTTTGAAAATTGCTTTAACATAATTGTGTTGTCCTTTGAAGACTATTTTGTGTTACCATCTATTTCTGTATGCCCTGACTCAATGAGCCAAGATCATGGTTGAAAAGAGTCAAAATAACCAGCCCACTTACCTGGTCAGTTAAGAGAAATAAATAAATAAATACATAAACAAAAAAGGTTGCATTCTACTACAAAGTCTGTGCTTTGCAAAAACATTATTTTTTTTATTTAAAATGTAACATTTATTATCAGATGTTTTCTAGGCTACATATATTCCAAAATTCTTCTTAAAAGAATAAATATATAGAAACAGGATCTAATTTGTTCTTCAGATTTCTCCTTTAGGAAAGAAGAAACACTTCTGGATATGTTATTGCAAAATATATGCCTCAAAAATAGACCTTTTGATGTGCATGAGAAAGTACCGTGTATCTCCAGGGTTAACCTGTGCACTTCTGTTAAAGTTAATCTAAAACACATGGAAGTAATCTACTTCAGAAAAATGTATTTCTTGTTTTGGTTTGCTGCAGCTACTGTCTGGATATAAAAAGCTAGTTGAATGGTACAGGTTTATTTGAAGTTTTCAATGCAGTTATGTAATCTTTTATTCTTCACACCACAGTACACCACAGTAACATAATGCCAACATCTAACACAGAATGGAAAATGAAATGTTTTGTTTATTATACAGAGCTAACATTTAACTGAACTTGTACAGAGACTTTGAATTAATACAAAACAGTTTAGATAGGTTTTCATTTCTCTTTTTCCCATCCTTATGGACTGACCATATAAAGCATTGTTTACCTTCTGCTGAAAGAAAGATGACCATGTACTAACACTGACATGCAAAAGTAGAATAGATGGTTTTAGCCATTTGATTTATATATATTTCAGTACGAATCTTCACTAATTTTCAAAAAATTAAAAGTGTAGTCAGTAACTTATTATCATTGTCTGCTTTTACATTTTACAGCCTGATTTACTCAGTTTTCATTTTGCTGTTTGCATGCTTCATACACTGGTCATGTTCATTACTACCGTTATGAATCATTATTTGTGTTTGAGTTCTAATACAATAACAGATTTTATATTTAGTGCACTGATCCTCAGAAAATTTTCAAATCTGTATCTATAGATGTAAAATTATGTGAGCAATGTGGAATGAAGTAAACACTCCAAACATGAACATGAGCTGTACTTATTATAGATTCATAGATTCAACAATTGTTGCTAAGATAATGACCTGGGGGGCCTCTATACGCCTAATCAGCTTTTCATGATATAATATTGATGTCCTGTATCCAAATAGGACATTTATAGCTAGGAATTTATAAGCTACCTGTTTCCATAAAGGACATGGGTGCCAGGCCTGGTGTAAATTTTCTATTCTGAACTTACTCGTCCAGGTTGCACTTAAACTGGGTAACAGAAGAATTTAGCTTTCCATGGATTGGAAGCCTGTTCCAAAGGAGAGGCAATCTCTGGAACACATATCTGTCCCTACAGCAGGTCCCCAGACTTTGTATTTCTAGTACTCTGTGACTTTTGAATATGTGAAAGATTCACAAGTGTGAGGTTTGCAGATGCCTTATAAGCCAGGCATAGATCACCTCTCAGCAATCTATAACAGACTGAAAAGAGGGAAAAGGTTTTAGGGTGGTCTGCATAAAGCAGGTTTGTTATACCTTGTATTGTTTTTGTAAGGAGCCTCTGAGGTCACTCTAGTTAGACTAGTTGCTGCCTATGCCTAGTCAGGTACATAACAAAGGGAACACTGTAGTCTCTCATTGGTCTGATAAGGGCAGAGTACAGTGGGATAATGACCTCTTTTGATTAGATGCCATGCCCTTACTTATAAGTTATACAGCATAAAAGGATTTCCTCACCACTGTGGCCACATAGTGGTTGAAGGTAAGGCTAGTGTCTCATGTGTACCCAGATCCCTGACCACTGGGTTGACTCTTAGGGGTGTATTATCAACATGATAATACACTGGGATGATTGACTTTGCAAACGGTACAAATATGAATTTATTAGTATTCTGTTTTTTTTATGCTTCTCTATCTATGATCCAGGTAGCATAGTTCCTTTAATACAAGTACATGGTATTGTAAACTGAAACCTGTTATACTGATGTCCTTTTGGTGATTGTTCATTTTAGGACGCACCATGGTGATTCCCACAGGTGTGTGCTGTGCCAAATTCATCGACATCCCAATGGGGTTGTCAGTTATGTGTTTGTCACTTTGTTTTATTATTATTATTTTAATTTTGGATTTTTGAACATTAAAAATGTTTAAGAAGAGTGAAGTATACAAACTGACACTCTAATGAACATTCCTGACTTAATGTCAGTGAAAAATAGCCACATACATCCAGCAAGGGGTCTGCTTTTCTCCCATGCACTCCATGCTTTACACAGTTTTAAGTACCTTACAGCCCTTTTAAAAGATGTGGGGGCATAGCACCCCCCCATGAACATTATTCTTTAGCTTTTTTTAATCTCACTTGATTTACAGGAACATTTATTTCTTGCAAAATAAGCATTATGGTAATATAAGGTCAGCCTTCACACCAGGGGCAGAGTTTGCTTCTGCGCATCCTGGTGTGTCTTGATGTAAACAGTTGCCATCCTTTTTTCAATGAATATGCACATAAATGGATGCATGAAACTGGGCTGGCTGATGTGGATGAAAACTTCCCATACCCCCATGCAGGTCCTTTACATCCTTTTACTTAATATTATCTACTTTGGGGCTGCAGAGCATTGTAGCAGATTACTGATTTTCAAGGAAATAGAACTTTCCATAGTGAATTTTTCATGATATACCAACTAAAATTTCAAGTATTTAATTATCATAAGGTAAAATTTACAGCACCCATTAGCAAGGTTCAGTATGTTTGTTACTGTGAAATTTTAGTAGAACAGATTAGCAATGGCAATCTGTTATCCAGAGACAAGGTGTCAGCTAAGTCATCTGCAGAATTCAATAACACAGGGCATCATCAGTAAAAGGGATCTAGAATTCAACATGTTTATGATGCATACAACAGCACTGGATTGTGGTTAATAAGGTGCCCCCTGAAGACAGAAAACTTATGGGATCCAGGATTATGTCTGTGAATCCTTTTGGCATAAGCATGATGTGAACAGTTGGTTAATCATAGTGTCATGGCATGTCCATGGCTTACCATTCACTACAATGGATAGCTGGCACACTTCAAAGTCATCTGGGCTGGTACCACAGTAAGGAACTTGGTACATGAAATTTCGAACAGTATCATGCAAGAAATCTTCAAGCATGCATTCAGCATTACTTTGGAGCTCTTTAGGCATTCAAGACTGATACTCATTCTACATTATCCTTTTTCCAATTCCTTTTTAACTACATCAGACAATTAAGTAACATCACTTCTGATAGCAAAATAATGATATACCATTCTGTCTTTGACAGTGTTTTTACCCATATAGAAGGCAATATGTCTAGTGTATGTAGCCAGACAATATTATTGGTCAGGCATATAGCATATTGTGTAAAGATATATTGTATGCCTGTTACTAGCTGAGCAAACTGGAGCTTATTTATAACATGTTTTCATCATAAGCAATAACAGAATTAATGTGTCTCCCTTTTGTTTGTTATATGGTTCACATCAAACCCTGGTCTAACTTTACAACACAACTAATGTTTCATATTTCCTTCATGCTTAAACATAAATTGTGGTCAGTCAGAAGGGTATTTATTCAATTCAGCAATTTAATGGAACTGTCTCTTATAACTAATAGTGTTTCACATTTGTGCAATATTTTGGACACGTTGCCTGTTCACCACTACCCTTGCAGAGAAGTAAGGCTTCCATGCAGTTTTCCTGCCATTAATCACTTCTTCTCTCAGTGCTGCACAAATATGTGAATAATTACAGACTACTTGCTGTAAAACTACAAGCATTTGCTGAAACATACATTATTTCTTCTGTTGAGCATGACTGCTATCCACCAGGTTAGAGAAAACAAAAGCAGTGTATTAATAACCTTGCTGTTGGCATCCATTCCCACTGTCAATGCCACCAGACCAATATACTTAAGAAGTGCTGTTGTTTACAGTTGTTTTGGGGGCTCTACTTTCTTTGGGTGCCACAAAATAATGTTATGAGATGAATGGTAGTTTAATTAGTACTAATTGACCTAAGCTTGCCTAAGTTGTTTTAAAGTCAGAACTATTAAAACTTTTATTAGGTTAGTTGCTCCATTGAAAGAAGTAAAGCTATATAGCAGTCTGTCCTGGGAGTATGCACTGTCTGCTGTGCTCCATAATAATTTAGCTTGCAAGTCAGTATTTTTCTCAGAGAAGGACATAACACTAGAAGGAAGTGCAATGATAACAGATTTGCTTTGTTGGAGAAGTTGGTACTATATGAAATAAATGTCTGTTTATAAAAAAAAGCATACACACAGTACAAAAAATCTATGGTCTTCAACAAACTGGACAGTAGTGGTCATGTTTCACAGTCAGAAGTAATGACGTTGGAGACTATCAGCAACAATAAGTATGTACTGCTGTACATATCCTGGAATAATTTAATTTCTGAATCAGTAATTGCTCATGTAGGATAAAGTGAACACCAGGACTTATGGACACACTCAGTGACATAGCGATACATTCTTGTAGATCTTTCTAGAAAAGGGAAACCCTGCAACTATGTAATACTGCACATAATGGAGAAAAAAGAAGTTCATTCTTCAACTACATTGCTGTGTGTGTGTGGGGGGGGGGGTTGCTTTTTTTTTTTTTTGTCCTACAGCCAGTAACATAAAACATGAGTGTCTGACCAACAACATTAATAACCTTCTGTTGCACAGATTACAGATTGATTTCATTCACAAGCCAATAATATTTCAGTTATGAACATGTCCACAGAATGACTTAAGGACACAGTGAAACAACAATGCAAAACATACAGAGCTGTCAAGAAAAGCATGCCTACGTCCAATTCTACATAAACAGGAAAAAGTAACCACAATATTCTGTGGACTGCAGTGTGGTGGTCATTTCTACACAGTCAAATAAAACCTGTATGTCTGAACAAAGAGAGTGTAACCACACTGCAGCTGCAGAGTGATTTAATTCACACATCAGTTATTTTTTCAGGTGAGGTCCAGAGAAACACAACTTATACATATATCCAAAACTTATTGGATTGTATTTGAGCAGTACTTAGGCAAGGGTGGTCTATTAATGTTAGCTATGTATTTTAGAACTTTCCAAACAAGCTTAAAGGAGATTAATGAGGCTTGCATGTCTCTTAGGTGAAGTATTTTAGCTGATTTTGTCTTTAAATGCTACATTTTACACAGCATAATAGAGTAAATTATTATATTTTATTCTACCTGCAGTTTTCCATTTTTACCACATGCCATCATGTTTTTCTTTATTTAAAAGGTAAAGTGTGGACACCTTTTTACATTTTATTTTTCTTAAGGTAATATGGATAGATTTATTAACATGTCGTTTAACACTGAGCCAAGTACTTCCAAGCTTTTAGGATTATCTTGGCTGTACAGGTGGGTCTAATTAATAAGATAAAGTCCACCCCCACCTTTGCAAAATCTTTATCTGAAGCAAATATTATTGTTATAATAACTACTGTGTGAAGGAATCATGCTTGTTTTAAGGAACAAAATTAAGAGAACAGAAAAATAAACACATTTCACTGAGTGCTTAATTAACATCTTTTGGAAAATTTTGTAATCAATTGAATATTAGAGAGTGTTTTCATATCAGGTCTTGAGAAAGTGTTATTGACTTGTATTAGGCTGTTTAGAAAAATATAGTTGAATGACATTTAGGTGGTCTGTAGACGTTAGTAGTAAATTTAGCTGTAGGCTTATGGTTTTGTTAGAGGTACTTTTTATAATTTCACATATATTTTTTTAAAATGTTTTGACCTTTCTAAGTGGAATGTGCAGGCTAGAGCTATTATTAATGTTATGTGGTTCCTCGGAAAATGGGTTGTTATCATTGTCAGTAGTATTATAACATTTTTTATAGCTTAAAGTGACAGCCTATTTTGAATTAATAGCATAACACCTAGATCATGTGTGTGTATTATTGATGATTATTGTAGGATATAATAGAATTACTTTTTCATCTACGTAGATTGACAGTTATCCATTTTCAGTCATGTTTCTGTAAATCCAGTGTTGTCTAGATTTAAATGAATGCTTCTTGTACTTCCTATGTTCTGCTCACATTACCTTAAGTCCTTTAACAGACTAACAGATAATTTTCTGAGAGAACACACTATTAGATGGGGATTAGCTAAAACAGTGAAACATGGTTTTATGGGATCTCTAGGGCTTTATATTTTGTGCTCTGATTATTCTAACAGAGGTAAGGTAATGTTAAAAACTCTTTTCTTTTTAATGTGATTTACAAGTGTAGAAGTTAATGAAGTACTAATGTGGTACTTATGGTTTGTGAGTGCCCCAGGTGCATTAACGATTGCCACAAATTATATGACATGACAAATGGGTAACTGGCAGGAATAGAATTGAGCTCAATGAAAGTGAACATTGATGCAGACAAGGTATTTTAGAATTTTCTCGTTTTACTTTTAACTTTCATGCATCAACTTTCTGTACCTTGCAAAACTAAAAATACATGAAAGAAATAATGATGCTCTTGCTAATGACTGACTTAATTTTAGTGCAGAGTTTAGTGTGTGAAAAATTGTTTTACTTCTATTGGGAAATGTTCTTATTAAATATGTGTAGAAGAATATATTGTTGCCACCAATAAATATGCCAAAAGTTAAACCAGCCAATGGTAGAGTTATGAGTAAAATTAAAATGTAGGCAGTTGTGCAAAACGTTTACTTTGTATTACTCTAAAAGCTACTAAAACAAGGTACCACAAAAACAGTTTTACAATTGATATCTTAGAGGAGATAGTTTGTTTTAAAAGGATGGCTAAAGTAATAGTTGTTTAGTAAAAGCTGCCATAGGTATGTCTACACAGCTGTTGAGTAAATGCAGATGAAATATTTCTTAATTATATATATATTTAAGAACAGTTTGCAAAGTAAAACAAAAAATTGTAGAGTTCATAGGTGACACGTGCTTAATAGTTTTATTAACTCTTAGTTTTCCAAAAGTTGTTAGATGAAATTATATGGAAGTGTCAGGTGTATTTCCTTAAATACAGATGTGAAGTTGTTAGTGGTAGTGTTGTAGAAGCACTGACTGCATTACATGAAATAGAACTGCTCATTTAAGTATAACTGATATTATAAAACATTTCCAAAACACTATGTTGAAGAACTGATTGCTTTTCTGCTTAGCAACTTTATTAAACATGAAATTTTTTAAAGGTGACATAGGCTCATATACAGTAATATAAAATAAATCAGACCATACTAACAGTTCCTCTGATATTTTCATACAATGCATATTTTAACAATTTTTATTCATGCTAACATTGCATAAATTGCTCAATTCCCACATCCCCTTAACTTTTACTTCTCCTGTATATTATTCTGCATGTATTGTCTCCACAAATTCCATTTATTTATATGTGATTTGATTCTTCCCTTTCCTAAAGATCCCAATTCCAGTTGTTTTACCTCACTTACAATATCTAGCACTTCAACTACAGTTGGTTTAGATTTTCATTTCCATTTTCCAGTAATTTCCTTTTTTGAAGTGAATACCATTTAACATAGTAAGGCCTAACTATGTCTGGGCAATTCAGATCCGATAACCCTTCTCAAAAGAATAAATTCCTTGGTTACAACCATTTGCTCCCCCAGTATTTCTGGCAAAGTATTTTGTATAGAATTTTTTAAATCTACAAGCCCATCAATTTAACCATTCAACTCAAGAATATTTGGATTAGTGACTAGTGTGAACTGTAGCTATTAATATGGTTATTCTAATAAGTTGATACTGCTATTACTAATATAATTCATGATTTCAGTGATCATGCTTAGGTTAGTAACTTAAATGTATTTACAAGTGTATAAATATTTGATATGATTCAATGTTAGATGTCATTGCTTTATGTGGAAAAAGATTTTAAAACTGTAAATACGATTATGGGTCGGGTGTTTGGGAAATGGACTGATAGTATAGCAAAGTAAGCCCACATACCTATTGTGTGAAGGCAAACAGTGAAAGAGCCTGCACAAGATGGCACCCTTCAGCATGTCACTAGTGTAAAGAAGGGCCATCTCTTACTGAAATGCTGATGAAAAGGCTATGCTTAAAATGACTTCTGGGTCAATAGCCTAGTAATTGCCTATGATCCTATAATATTCAGAAAAAGTCATTTCTAAATGATCTACACAACTCTGCAAACAATAAGTGGTTAAGTAATTCAACAACTAAGGCAATCTACTTTCAGCCTAGTCAGCTAACTTAATGAAAGAGCCACAGTGATAACCAACAGTAGGTAAGTAGGCCAGGTTAAACAAATGATAGTATGCCTAGCACAGTAGAGCTACTTGTAAGCTACTATAGACACAATAAATGTTAAAATTAAAATAGTAGACTATCAATGCATAACACAATTAGTCCAGTTACATTAAAGTCAATGAAATTAACCAGTGGTCCCTGTAAGTTTGTAAGACTGCAAGTTAACTTTATTTTCTAGAATTTAGTATAAGAGTGTGCTTCTTTTTCAAATCAGCAATATGGTGCTCCTCATTATAACACTTTGCACAAACAGATGCAGAGTCCTTGACTTATGCTATATATATCTGTAGGTAGAGGTGGGTGCAGTTCCTGTTTCCTTCAGTATCCTACTGAAATACCTGCCTTTTCCTGCCTTCTACTGGAAACAATTAATGCTGTTCTTTATTCTACGCCATCAATAAGGCTTCAGAACTGCAAATAGTTAAAAATGTATTACAAAGACCTGTATCTGTTTCCTAATGAGTGACATTTTGCATCTTAGTCTAGCAGTTTACACAAATTGCACATTTACATGAAATATATTTTAGGTTGGATGTGGCACAATTCCTGTCTCTTACTGCAATGATCAATGCACTTTATTATTATTCTACTTGCTTTAGTTGATGATACTATCTCCTAAATCTTTATACCCTGCAGTTTTTGGTTGTGCATACTGTATGTCTGGAAGAACACTAGAAGATTACTGCAAACAAAGGAAGAATATGACACAAAAGGTGCTGATATATCAAAAGATCATTGATTCATACTGAGCTGGTTTAGGTGTTTGGTGCTGCTACTGGACAGACTTTATAAAACCAAACATGGCTGTGATATAGTGTGAACACGTAGCCAAAGCTTCTGCCGAGAAGGACTTCATCTCCATCCTCCATAAGAGCTTTGGTATACATGGGGAAGCCATCACTATGGAGTCTAAAGTGACCTTGTAGATGTTATCAGTAGCTGAAGTAAAATGAAGAAGCTGTCTACAAAAGGTCATTGTTGTCTGTCATGTTGGTACCTTTATGGATAGCAATGATGAAACAAGATTTCTGTCAAAAGATGGCCCTACAAAGGTTCTGGTAAACCATTTAATGACTCAAGAGAGGGAGGCAAAATGTTGCTCAGGTTGTGTTCATCAAATGTAACAAAATTCCAACATAATCTGGAAAGCATTGTTCAGAGGCTGAAGGAACATTTTGAGAAATTCTGAATCTTACAGTGCCTTCTTCATAGGAGACAGTATAAGACATAGATGGTTAAATTGTTGTTGTATCAGAAGTTAAATGTCTTCTCTGTCTTATATCTCTGAAATTGCAAACTGAATCATATGAAGCAGATGGACCTGGAGATATCAGTGAATCAGTAGTGTGGAATGTTTTGTGTAAGGTGCCACAACATTACAGCACTGCAATATTGCTGCTATATGGCACTTAGGCCCTGAATTTGAGTAGGGTGAGATTTGTCCACATTCTTGGCGTTAGGTCAGATATGAAGAAACAAGCAGGCTTCAGGGACACAAACCACAATTTATTGCTGTTTACTGTGAGCACTTTTGTAAGAGTAGATACTCCAACTTCTTCAGACAAACTCTAGGACAAAAAAACAAGATTTACGTATTGGAAACAATTAGCCAATCAAGCAATCATACAAATTAGATAGACTCCAAGCCCAATCAATGCTGACGTTTTCAAACAAGTCACAAAACCTTAGTGTCATAAGCAAGTTACATTCAACAAGAAAGATCCAAATTCGTACATTAGCCTATATTTCACTGGGCCTAAATGAATGTGTATCTATTAAATGTTTGCTCAAACTAAAAGCTCTTACTAGGTAGTTTGCAATAAGTAATTTTTTGCCTACTTGTATATACATACATATGTGGATTAAATATTTCTTCCAGCTTAGTTTATATATAATAATGAGAGTCACTCTGTTTATATATTTACAAAGAGGGCAAGGTTCAGGTAACATCTATCAACCCAGTAGTTTATTGCATATATATATATATATACATATATATATATATATATATATATATATATATATATATATATATATATATATAGAGATATTACCTTAGATATATTTTGTATATATTGTTATGTTGTATTTATTTTTAAACCCTGTTTGGGTTTAATATACAATGTTTCATGTTTGCATATCCACTAGGAACATCTTGTTCGTGTCTAGTGGCGCTTCGTATGTTTTAGTTGGACCGTGTTAGACGGCTATGGTTTTTACAATCTTTTATAATGTTACGTGATCCTTTATGAAAGTTTTAGTTTTTAAAAAGTGCCTTTTGGTAAGAACGTTGATGGATCTTTCTTGCTGAATGCAACTTGCTTATGACACTAAGGTTTTATGACTTGTTTGAAAACTTCAAGGTTGATTGGGCTTGGAGCCTATCTAATTTGTATGATTGCTTGATTGGCTAATTGTTTATAATACATAAAGCTTGTTTTTTTGTCCTAGAGTTTGTCTGAAGAAGCTGGAGTATCTACTCTTATGAAAGCGCTCACAGTAAACAACAATAAATTGTGGCTTGTGTCCCTGAAGCCGGTTCGTTTCTTCTTTTTTACAAAGTTTTTTCATGTGAGCAGTATTAAGTCAGATACATTTAAGGTGGACATATGATTTTAATAAAAGATGTGTAGAATCTAAAAAAAATCACAAACAGGATACCAAGACACAGCCAATGTCTAGAATGTATCCATTTTAGGGACTTGAGAATTACAGCTTTGTTATTTGCAAATTATGCTATTATCCCTGCACATGGAGAGAGAGAGAGAGAGAGAGACAGAGAGAGTGTCTCTCCATTCATCTCTGGCACAAAAGTGCATTCTTCATTATTTCTTCCTGAGCTGAAAAAGAAGAGTAACAAATACAAAACACATCAATTAAATGACTGAAGGGGCCCATTTATCTATAAGAAAAATAATAGGACAATGATTGTCCCTGCATACTCATGATACATCACAAAAGCACTCTCTCTGACCCCTTCTTCCCACTGACTCATACGGTCAGGGTGGCATCACCTCAGGTTACTGAAGAGGTGCTGGCTACTTCTCCACATAAACTTTTGCTATATTGCTTATGTTTTACTTATATTTTGTTTGAGGACCTACATGAGAGTTTGATACTGTAGATAGGTCTAAATAACAACAAGGGTGCATACTGTAAGGAGGACTGTAAACAGGGGTAGGGGTAACAAAGTGGAGGTGGTATAATGTGGCAAGTTCACTAATAAACAGTATTGAGCTTTGTTACCTTGTGTAATATGCAGGTAACACAGGCCCAGGTATAGGCTGAAGACTGTGCGTGTCGATATACAAGTCTTAGGAGGTGTTTTGTTTACATACGAGTACCTGACAGCTGTTGCAATATATTCTGCAGTATCTTGCACTGGAGTGTTAGATCTATCATGTGTGTAGTGTACTGTGTGAATCCATAAGTAGTACATGTTTGTCTGCTGGGAGTACTGATAAAGTAGATGTACGTGTGATACCATAGAGTGAGTGTGGGAGAAGAGCCTAGCTACTCTTTCCAGACATGCATGGAGCAATTAAATATCTCACATCCTTCCATGGCATTACTGTTTGATGTGTGCTCATATACCTTTCATAATCAACACTTACTATAGACTGCATATGCTGGTGAAGTGTGCGTGAGTAGTTGTTGGAGGGATGTGGTAGGGACCCAGTTATAACACTGAGCAATTTTGCTTTCAGGCTATGGATCTACTTGATTTTACAACAAACACACCTGTATTGTCTGCTATAAATATTGTAGGTGAGGTTTATTCTACAGCCTTTAGAGCACTTTTGGACATCCCCTTCTTATGTATGTCCCAGGGAATTTCATGTCTGATCTTTTTTTTTTTTTTTTTTGGTAGAGGGTAAGATGACCTCTACACATACTCACATAGAAAGCAATTTGTAAATAGTATTAGGTGGCTACATTCACATTTTGCTGGAAGCCCCATTGTAGGACAAGCCTACATGGGCTGTTCACATATAATCAGTGAGGTGCTATACTGGTTGAGTGTGCTACATGACCAGATACACTGTACTTCAGAGGAACCTTGTACATAACTGGAATTGAGGTTGTCCAATAGTGGCAGTCAGTTTCTCTGCTGGCCCTGTAACTCTGAGTCACTGACAGTAACAAGATGCATGTCATCACACTATAACTCTTTAATGTGTTCATGGAAGCAGCATGCTTGCCTCTGGCCCAAGGACATACACAGGACATATGCTTCCCCAGATACAGTCATGTGTGTGTGTGTGTGTGTGTGTGTGTGTGTGTGTGTGTGTGTGTGTGTGTGTGTGTGTGTGTGTGTGTGTGTGTAAGGTTTCATGCTCAAAGTAAAGTGACCCCCTTGACGTATGTCAGTGCAACACAAAAAAACACAACTTATGTTCAGCCACAGAGACAGAAGCCATATAACCTCAATTATTTTTATAGTCCAACAGGGATCTTTCCCAACACTGGACAGTTTCATGTGTTGCCAAGTAGGGGTATGTTGTATATGGGTTGATAACTTATATACATACATATTTCTTTGTAATTCCATGTTGTCATGCCGAAAGGTGACTGTCACTATAAGTGGAAATTCTCCCAGACAGAGAAAGAAATCTTGCTTCACGACCTTCATAAGCACAGCCAGTGGATTCTTAGGCATAGGAGATCTGCCTGAGTCTTCCATGTGCATGCCTGACAAGGTTTTATAAAGGGTGGCCAAAATCTGACCTATGAACAGTTCTGAAGAAGCTTCACTAAGATGATGACCTGCGGACATAGTAAGGCATCCCACTTGGCTTGATAGGAAGGACACAGATTGGAATCCAGAGTCACCACTGACAGACACAGAGGAGTCCCTGACCTCTGTCTGAGGATTCATGTAGCTCAAGAATTATTGGCAATACTGCAGTTTACACCAGAAATATCCAGTTCTGATGTCCCAGGTGAATATGTGATACTATCCACTGTACTTGTCCAAATCAAAGTCAACAAATTTGTAAGCATGGTGTCCTTGTTTTTACGGGCTCATCAGGATTACAGCTAGAAAGGCTGCCTGCATAAGGTATGTTAAGCATAGGTTTTGCATGCCACTCTGCTATATGGTGATAGTTTCACTGGACTTCAGGTGTTAATGAGGGGTTGGTCCTTAGATTTGGTAGTATTTTGCTGATTTCACAAGTGCTGTGTTGTTTGGTCCCTCCACCACAGATACTGACATGCTTGATGCCTGGGACTGTCTGGGCCTGATGAGGATGGTATGCAAATCCCAGCATAATCAGAGGTCATGGTGGCATTAGTAGATTTGGGCAATGTGATGGCTACATCGTCACCCCCTTGCATAGCCACAGATACTGTTAATGTGTGACCAAACCCGTGGATAACACCATCAATAAGAAGAAAATGACATATCAGACCAGTGAGCACTCTTGGTTGCAGTCAGCTCTGTTGAGTTAGAGGATGAGTATAGGAGTCAGTGTGCCAGTGGCTGTACATGCCATGGGTACTACCTCCTTTCCTGAGCTGAGTGACTCCATAGTCACTAATCAGTATTTGTGCAGAGCCATGCAAAAAGGAAAGGGAGAGGCCAATAAAGCTATAGCAGAGCTGATCAAGATACTACGAAGTCTGCATGATGACCACCATGTGCACATGGGCTAGATGTGTCCCTGCACAGATAGTCATCATGGTCATCGCTCTTTCTGTAGTCAGTCCAACTCCAGCTCTGATGAGGAAACCCACCAATGAAGAAGGATGGGAGGGCATGGTCTAAGATCCACAACAGCAGCACCACTTGCACACGACAATCCAGTATTGAAGGCATCATGGGTATATGCATGGATTTGATGTTCATGCAGAGATGGCCCATATATCATGTTTTTCATGCTGACAGAGCACTCTGTCATTTTTGTTTGTGCATGTGTCTTTCCAAATAAAGTGTGTCCATGTGGACAGAGACATGCATGATCAGTGCATACACCTCCCGTGAGTGCTATTGACCAGTCCAGTAGTCCACAGCACAGTGCTGCATTATCAGCTGCAGCTCTGTCCATGCACAATTACACACATGCGCATGCACGTGCACACACACACACACACACACACACACACACACACACACACACACACACACACACACACTCCCACACTCACACATGCAGCATTAACACTGACAAACCACTCCCACACTTACACTGCCTACTACTGACCCTTGTCACCGACTATGTAGATGATGACAGCTGTTTCTTGCCTTTAGCACTCTGTTACATGGGTGGCCTGCATGAGCTGTACACTGTGACCAGTCCATGCATTGTATAACACTGTCTGAGTGTATTATTTCATATATCATTTTTATTATTCTGTTATCTTTACTCTGTCCATACTTATGAACTGAACATTATCCTTTAGCTAGTGATACAGTAATCTACTCCTTCCTCTCTTTCTCAAAGTCCTCTCCCCTGCAGCCATCCCCTCTATAGGCTCCTCATTTTGCACCTTCTCCTTCACAGGTTCTTCCCCTGCAGCCAGCTCCTCCACAGGCTCATCACCAGGCACTTCCTCCACTGTTGACTGTAGACTTTCTCATCCAGAATGTCTCTGTCCTGCTATAATGGTTGCATATCAACATGTTGTGTAATACTGCACTCACTGCAAACTGTTTACTGCATGTTCCAAAGTCATACTGCAGCACACCACCAGGGAAATCTACACAGCAGAAGCAGGCCTCCAGCATTCCGAAGCACATGGTCAACAGTAATCTGATCTGTGACAAGGCAGTGCTGTGCTCATTCTCTTCCATGGTCTCTGGGATTTTAATTGGTGTCATTAGCCATGGCTTCAGGCATATCTGGCATTGCCAGTAAGAGTGTCTGTGGAAAATCATTCTGCACAAATCATTGATATAATCTATATGTGAGCAAAAATGTGAGTGGTGTGGGCACTGCTTGGGTGATCTGCTGACACATTGCATATTATACGCTGTGCATTGCAGTTCACATGGCAGTTGGTGAAATGTAACCCCTCTCCCTGCTCCCCAGGTGGGGTCTTTATTTCGATGTGGGTACAATCAGTGGCTCTCAGTACATCACATAACGGGAGAATGTATAAAATGCCTACATGGTGTTGAGTCTATCATCTTATTTTGCATGGTAACCACACATGCTTCTCCACATGCTGTCACATGCATTAAAGAAGTTGTTAGAGTATGCTTTAGGCAGGTACATGGGATACACCCACCATGTCCACAGTCGGTTAAGGAAATATACCAGTAGTTAATATTCACCAAGCTGTACTTACCTTGGTGCCCACAGAGATGGGTACACCACTCATCCCATGAGCTGGTATAAGAGGGCAACACACCTTAATCAGTTCCAGCAAGGTGACATTGTCCTCATGGTATTAATCCACTGTTACCTTGTCATGAAGGGCATGTAATGTTAGAACTGGACAGATAACTTGGTGACACCAATGGTGATGATGCACACCTGTGTGACTACATTCAGCTTTTGCACATAAATATTGACTAATACTGAAACTACCTTGTACAGACTTTCACTCTCACCTATAATGTTAGGATTGTATAGTAGACAACAACTTTGTTGGTAGCACCTCTCCACATGAAATATACATTTCTGAATTACTTTACTATATGGTTTACCCTCATTTGCATCTGCCATTGCCTTCATTTTAATAATGTTCCTCATTTCTATGCTGCTATACCACCAAGTGCATATTCTGCAAGCCAATGAATTTATTGGCCTTATGGATTTGCACTCACTGTGTCTCTAAATCACCCCCCACACACATACACACATAACACACAGACATACCCAGTGCATGGCTGCCCTTCATACAAAATCTGCTAATGGGGTATAAAAATGTTCCTGAATCACAGGGATGCATTCATATAGTTTCATAGAAGAAGGCAATGTGTTAATTTCATGCTTTCCGCATGCATTCCATATTTGTAACAATCAGTTCATGTTACTAATTGCAAGTGAACAAATAATTTCATATTATCATTCACAGATGAAGAAGCAAGTCATCTTAATACTGGACATCCTTTAGATGAGATTTTAAATCAAAGTCTACTTGAGTTGGTGGTAGCTGAAGTGGATGTAAAAGATTCCTGGTACCTATAGAAAAGAGTAGTGGAAGATCCCTAACTAGGAGAAATTTGGCTAGGGTAATATAAATACTACCTCTGGTCTCCCCTGAAAAATGGCCTCTAGCCTAATGGGACTAACCTGGTAAACAAGAAAGGAAATAAATAGGCAAATTAATTCTTAACAAGAAATACTGACAACATGAGGAAATGAAAAATAGGACAATGTGTTATAATTACTAATGCTATTTAGAAAGTAAGTGTGCTTTCCCTATACATCTGAAGTCAGTTAACATAACCTCTAAACCTTGACATATACATATTTTTTATACATCTGCTAACCAAATAAGCAAACTGAGTACAAGGGACCCTATGCAGGTGCTGTCTAGTTAAGTGGCTTGCTCAGAGTTGCACAATAGGCAGAAAGAAATTAAAGAATAAAACCCTTCACCTTGGATACAGCGAGCAGGTCAAAACCTTAACTCTCTAGGCTAACTGCCAGATAAGAATATATCTCAGTAGAAACCCTGTTAACATTCAAAATTGTAGACAAGCTTATATCACAGTAGCAAGTCTGCTCACATTCACAATTTGGGATTTTGAGAAAAGAGAGAGCAGAATTTTGGATGCAGGTCCTTAAGGAGAATATGAACAACAATACAAACTAGTATATTCATAAAGTAGCAGAAAGTATTCTAAAAACTAAGCCACCTTGAGAATGATGAAGGGAGATTTTGCCAATAGGAATGACTGCAAGTAAAGGTATAGAAAATAGGCAAGAAGCAGTTAAAATTTACTGGTGAAAATTAACAAAGTAACTGATGTATTGGGCAATTAATAGGATGAGGTCAAGCAGACACTTGGATTGCAGGTTCGAAACTGCATTCCCCACCAAGGATTAATACTGGAGTATAGGTAAAGAAAAAAATGATAAGGGAACTGTATGTGAAAGACTAGCTCTAGAACAGTTTTTAATTGTGGCTAAAATGGAAGCTGATGTTAAAAAGATGTAACTATGGATTACTGCATGATAGCTATAAAAATCAGTCAGGGGAAGTTGGAAAAGAATTGTGAAGACAGACTGGAATGACAATTTATAAAGGAACAATGGAAGGACATCTGTATGGCTGTCATATATGCAACAAAATCCAAAAAGTTAAGGATTTCTTCTTGAAAGTGTTTGCATAGGTGGTTTTATTCTCCAAGCAGACTTCAGAGAATTTTTCTTAGGAAAACAACAAATGCTGATGGGGTGAAAAAAAAGGGAGAGGTAACTGGGAACATGTTTTGGGGAGCTAAATGAGTTAATAGATTTTAAAAACTCAAAACAGACTACTTTGTCTGAAATGTTGTAGGAGCAAATATTTGTAACTAAGGAAATAAATCTTTTGAGGGCAGTACAGGATCTGAATTCCCTCAACATAATAAGACCTTCCCATGTTTAATCTACCGGATGCCAAGAAAGTGATTACTAGAAAACGGAAATTAAAGTCTAAACCATCTGTAAGTGAAGTTCTGAAAATTGTAAAAGAAATAAAAGAACTACAGGTGGGATGTTTAGAAAAGGGCAGGAGCAACTTAAGCCAGTTTGTATCATCTTCAAAATTATGGAACAGGTAATCAAAGAAACAGGGGGATCTCCTGTTAATAAATACGGGACAGTGTTGACTTGTTAAAGCAGTTTCACATGACAAAATTGATATCAATGATGGGCCTGCCAGCAAACCGCAGTGTTGGGATGTGGGCGAAAAGGATAATTTAGACTGCATACTTTTAACACATTAATTTTCAACGTTTAATTCTTTAAAATATATATTTTTTAAGTTTGTATGAAAACATTTTTATTAAATCACAGTTACAGCAATAACCTAGGTGCAGACACATTAATAGTAAAGAAAACAAACCATAGTGATAATTCTCATAGTTTACATGCAGTATTCATTTTTAACAATTATCATTCAATGCAACACTACATAAATAGCTCTATTCCTGCTTTCCCTTAACCGTTGTTCCTCCTCTTGAACGTTATTCTGCACACATTGTTCCTACAAATTCTATTTATTTCTGTGTAAGTTGCACCATCTCTTTTTAAACATACCACCTGCAGTTCTTTTATCTCCTGTCACTGATTTCACTGGTACAACTGATTTGGTTGTCAAATCAGTCTTTAATGGCCACCTGAATAGAGGGTGTACCTGAACAGGGGGTGTACCTGAACAGGGGGTGTACTACCTTCTACTGGCCTGCATCATTTGAGTCCTATCTAAGTGGATAATATCAGATCATAATATCTAGATTTGATAACGGGATGCTCTCCCTGTTCATGTGGGGTTTCTCAGTTTTGTCCCTCCGTTGCCGACTAATCACATGTTGCATCTATAAGGACCCATATCAAGAAAGCTCTATTTAACACACATTTCACTAACAGTCAGCAAACTGAACCTCAGGCAACTGAAGCTCAAGCATCCAGTCTCTGTCCACCAGTAGTGTAATGCTTGCTACTAGCATTATTATTTTTTGCACACTTGTTTTTTTTTTTTTTTTTTATATACATTTAACTTGACTGCTCTAAACTGGTTGAAGTTGAATTCAGCAAACAATGTGAGTGATTACAATGAAACTTACCCTTCAAGACAATTTTACTTCCCACATACAGCTTTTAATTAAGACTGGACATAAAGAAGTAATGTGTATGTCTAGTGTCTGCAGTCTACATTCTAACGACATTGCTGTACACCAAGCTTACTGCACTGAAACAGGAGAGTACTGTTGTTAACCCTTTATCTATTATGGGCAAATCTAATATTAGCACATCATTTATAACAGAGACTCTGTAGTGGTAATCCATTTATTGATCTCTCATTGGTTTAATTACTACAACTTGTTATAGCTAGGAATGGTTATAAATAATATATCACAATTCCTGTAGATGTAGACTGCAGCACCTGGAGTATTTTCTGTATAAAGGTATTGCTATAAAAATTAGTAAATATGAAACATCAAATTTGCAGCTAAAACTTCTCATTAGTGCAGAATGATAAGGCTTCTGTTTGCTGTGTCAAGGGTGCTGAGTTCAAATCTTAGTACTCGGCAATCATTAGGCTGTTCATAGGCACAAAGCTCTTTTTGGAATGTGCCTGTCTAAATACTTGCCACAACTGGTATGACCACAATATTTTTTTTACTAAACAAAAAAAAAAAATGAAAGATCTAAATCATAAAATAATTTATTGTTTGTCTTTGTTGACGGGAAAAAATCAAACAGGGTAAAACCCATTTTCAGAGGAGTCCAGTGAGAAAAGCTCCACATTTAAGTTACACATGATGTGCATTTATAATTGCAGAGTAAAATATCTATACATTAGCTTATTTACATTATTTTTAAATATTTTTAAATAATTCTACATGACCATAGCATTTTAACTCAAAAAAGAGAGAAATTAATAAGCATTTGCTAATTATTGAATTGAAGAATAGCATACAATAGCAATTAATGCATTTATAGCATGATAAAGTATAGTTGTGTAAAGTCTTACCATAATGGTAGATGTCCTTATCTTCACTGTTGCAGCATTCATTACATTTGGTATTCCCTGCCAAGGATGGCCTGATGTCCAGCCAGTATATCAAAGCCTTTAGGTTATTTAAGGTACGCCGTACACCACATGTAAGATTCTTGCTTAGCATAGGTCATAAAGGTGATGCCCAGATGTACCATCCTCAGAACTAAGAGCCCCAGTAGGCATGCCAATCCAAAGAAAAGAAAAGGTAATCACTACATCCAGAAGAGAAATGGACCAGGGGGTGGAGGGTGGGAGTGAATACTGCAACAGTGAAGAGAAGATCATCTAACATTATGGTAAGATTTTACACAACTGTACTATGTCCTTCCATTTTACTGTTGCAGTATTAATTACATTAAGGAGAGTCCCAAAGCTCAGGAAGAAACTTGGGAGGAGGAAGGATAAGCAGAGCCCTCTAGAAAGCCATGAAGGATGGCCCTAGCAAAACTACCTCTAGCTCTGGAGATTCCATCCAACTTGTAGCGCTTGGCAAATGTATGCACAGAAGTCCAGGTTGCTGCCTCAGGAATAGAGTTAATATCCAAACCATTGAAAAAAGCACCAGAAGAAGCCACAGCCCTGTAGGAGCTTTGACAGAACAATGAAGGCTCTTACCATGAAATGAATAACAAAAAGAAAGAGCTTTTGAGATCCAAGAAAAATTAGTTTGCTTGGATACAGCTAAGCCCAAGGAACTTGGATGAAAGGAAACAAAGAGCTGATCAGATTTCCTAATAGTGTTAGCCTTATCTAAATAAAATCTAAGTTGTCTATGCACATCTAATGTGTGCAGTACCTTCTCACTGGCAGCTTTTGGAGAAGGGAAAAAAGTGGGCAAATGAATAGGCTGATTAAGGGACAGCTCATTTACCACCTTGGGCATAAAAGAAAGATTAGTACACAAGGACACCCTGTCCTTATGAAACACCAAGAAAGAAGGACAAGCCATAAGGTGGTGAAGCTCAGAAACTCATCTGGCAGAAGTAAGGGCTAACAAAAACTAGTCTTCCAAGAGCAATGTTGCAAGGAAGCTGAAGCAGCAGGCTCAAAAGGAGCCTCAGTCAACATTTTCCAAAACAAAATTAAGATCCCAGGGAGAAGGCATAGGCTTCCTGTGAGGCCTAATATGAAGGACACCTTTTAGGATTGTTTAATCTCAAATCTAGAAGCTAAAGGAAAAGATAAAGGCAGACAAGCAGAGACAGCTGATAAGTGGGCCTTAACAGAGGAATAAGGCAACTCAGCATTGAGCAATTCACACAGATAAGAGAGAATCAAAGGAACATCCACTGAATGTGGATCCGAGCAACACACACAGAGAGAATCAAAGGAACATCCACTGAATGTGGATCCAGGTTAACACACACAGATAAGAGAGAATCAAAGGAACATCCACTGAATGTGGATCCAGGTTATGAGAAAGACACCAAACAGAAAACTTTTTCTTTTGGATAAGTAGGATTTCCTAGTATTGGGTTTCCTGACCTCCTGCAGAACCCAAACACATCCTCAGAAAAAAAGATGTCTATGGGGAATCAAAATCCTATTGCCCACAGTGTCAGTTGAAGAGTGGACAGATGGGGTTGGATGAGAGATCCCTTGTCTTGTGTGAGTAGGTCCACCCTGTGAGGTAACTTGTGATGATTGTCCTTGGCTAAATGCAGAAGAAAAGGGAACCAATGCTGTGTATGCCAAAAGGGAGTCACCAACAAGATTTTTGGAGCATCCTGTTGAATTTTGAACAGGACTTTTGGAATAAGGGGAAGGGGAGGAAAAGCATAAAGAAACATCCCCTTCCAAACAAAAAGATAGGGTGCCCACCTTCCAAACCAGTGGACCTGGGACTCTGGCACAAAATAATGGAAGGTGGCAGTTCAGAGGGGAGACAAATAGATCTATTTGAGGAGTACCCACTGATGGACAATGTCCAGAAACACATCCCTGTAAAGCATCATTTTATGGGATTGAGTTAAAGACCTGCTCAGAGTGTTTGCCACAATGTTTTGACCTGAGGAAATGTAAACTGCCTAAAGAGTCACTTGATACTGGACAGCAAGATCCCACACCAGGAGTGCCAACCGGCAAAGAAGATAAGATCTTGCCCCCCCCCCCTGTTTGTTTACATACCATATCACTGTGGTATTGTCTGTAAATACCTTGAGAGGTCTTGAGGAGAAAAGGATGAAAAGCCTGAAGCACCAGCAGAAGATCTCTCATCTCTGAAACTGATGTGCTCTTTCTGTTGAAGAGTCGAATACACCCCTGCACCTTTAGGGAGCCAAAATCTGCTCCCCATTCCACATCTGAGCCATCTGTGAATAGCTTCTAGGAGGGAAGAGGAGGATGAAAAGGGAGCCCTGGATTTAGAGACAACTGCTGGATCCACCAGCAAGGTACCTTCTTGAGACAAGGTAGAATAAGAACTATTTAATTCTAGGGAATGCACATGTTGAAGCCAAACTGACTTCAGGAACCAACTCCCTGGTGTAATAGAGGCCAGAGGAAGTAGAGTATGAAAGAAGGAAATGAGTGTCAAGGCCTTGGATGGAGGCAGGGATGACAGCATAGACATCATCTGAATCCCACACCCCAGAAGAACATGGTCCTGACCAGGAGTCAGAAAAGACTTTTTAAAGTTTATTGTTAACCCCAGGCTTTAGAGAAGGAAAATGGAAAAATGAAGATTTTGCAGCAGTATCTCTGGAGAGGATGCCTGAAACAGGAGGTCATCCAAGTAAGGAAATACATGGATCCCCTGAATCCTGCAAAAAGCAATCACAGGAGCAAGGCATTTCATGAATACCTTTGGGTAGTAGAAAGGCCAAAGGATAAAGCATAGAACAGGAAATGCCAGGAAGCAACAGAGAGATGTAAAAACTTCCTGAAAATGGGATGGATTGGAATATGGAGATAAGCATTATTGAAATCCAGAGACACAATGTAACCCTGAGGAAGCATACAGGGAACAAAATCTGAAGGGACAACATTCGAAAGGAGGGCACCTTCAGAAAAGTGTTTAGATGAGCGAAGTCCAGAACTGGTCTCCAAGTCTCCTCTTTTCTGGGTGCTAGAAACATACTGGAGTAAATCCTCCTCCTCTTTGGGACACAGGCACCTCTTGAATAGTACCCTGAGTTAAAAGATTCAGAAGCACCTCTGAAAAGAAGGAGAGTTTTTCTTGAGGGGGCTGAGGAACACCCATAAAAAGGGGGAAAGGATTTCCAAACCATGAAATACCCCTGACAAATAATAGACAGGTCCCAGGAATGCTGAGTAATCTGTAACCAAACAGGAAGAGAGATATATATATAGAGAGAGAGAGAGAGAGAGGTGAAGAGAAAGAGGAAAGTGGATTGGAATAGGATAGTCAGACAGCACCCAGTTTATCAGGAAAAGGAGACTTCTGACGTACTGAAGTCTGAGGAGGAGGAGGAGGCCACTTGACACATTTTTTGCCCTTAAGAAGGAGGGGTTAGATTGCCTGCAAACAAAGCCTGGCTTATTGGAGTAGTTTCTCTGAAATTTAGGCACAGGAGAAACAAACACATGTTTAAGTTCCCGTTAAGCCTTGCCCTTATCCTGAAGGGACTTAAACATATTAGCAGCAGCTTCACCAAATGAGTGTTTATTATCAAAAAGGGCATCCATCAACTTAGCCTTAATACCATCAGGCAAAGGTTGAAGCTAAGGCCAGGAATATATCCTTATCACAGAACCAAAGGCAGCAGCCCTAGAAGAAGCATCTCCTGCATCTTAGCTACACTTAATGGAATGATGAGCCACCTTGGAGGAAATCCCTAAGAGGGAAAGAGCAGAAGTTTTAGCCTCAGAGTCTGAAAGATCAAAAATGACCTGACAAGCCTGGGATAGGAGGGCCAACAAGTACCTGGACATATGGGTCAGATATTTAATAACCCTAAAAGCCAAGGTAGCAGAGGTGTAAACCTTCATGTCTAGCCTTTCCATGGCCCTGCTATCTTTATCAGAGGGCAATAACCTGGGAGAAGGAAGCAATTGGGATGGTTTGTCAGAGGCTACAGACGCCACTGAGGGGTCAGCAGCAGGACACTTGTACAAACATTTAAACTCCTCTGGCACCCTAGAGAATCTATTTGGTTTCTGGGAAGCAGAGAGCTGAGAGTCTGGAGCCTTAGAAGCATTGGAAAAAGCATTCATCTAGGTAGCCAAAACAGGAAGAGCAGAAGAAAGTTTAGGAGAGTCCATCTGCAGCAACTCGTAGTATCTTTTATGTACCACAGAAACCTCAGCACAATCCCATTTTAAGAACTCATCATCCTGGAGATTGTGTCTATAAAAGAATTCTCTTCAAAGGGAGTATCTGGACTGGTAGATTCCTCTTCTTCTGACCCATATCCAAAGGAGAAGAAATCTAAGAAGAGCAAATAAGGAATTCCTCATCCTAATACAGCTCCTCCTCAGAGGAATTCTGTTCTCTGGCTCTTTTAGGGGAGTAGAGGGCCAAGGTGGGGCTGGAACAGAAACTTCCTGAGGAGGTTTCAGTGCCATCAAAGCACTAAATAAACCCTGAGTGAAGGCCTACCATTTATTCTGTGGATCTTTAGGAGCAGGAGAAATATGTTTAGTCTTGCTTTTTCTTAAATGGAACATCTGTCTTATAAAATTTAGAAAGTTCTGAGCCAGGATGGCATTCAATAATGGTATTAGGACTTCTTCTCTGACTAATATCTGAGGAAAACCCCTAGGCCCCTCAAAAATAATCAGCTATGGTTCCCCCTAAGTGTCTGAAATGGACATCTGCAAAACCTCCTCAGATGTGCTTAAATCTGGATTCCCACCAGTCTCCAACCCGGTCGTGGGAGTGGAATCCAACTACAAAGCCAGGTGAAACTCTGGGCATTCACTTGCCTCAGGAGAGACATCCAGTGGAGGCTGAACAGCAGAATATTCCAGCCTAAGCTTCTTGGCCTTTTCTTCTTCACTGAAGTCTGTTCCTTAGAGTAGGAAGTATCTTCCATTGTGTTTTTCACAAGAAGCTTAAGACTCTGATTTTCAAGAAAAAGAGCCAGAGAACATTGTCTACTCTGACAGGTTTTAGGTACAAAAGCCTGACAAATGAAACAGGATCCATGGTTGTGAGAAGCATCTAAGCAAAAAAAGGCACTGGTCAACACTGGTCGTGGGGTCATTATGGGGGATCTGTCTCCTACACTGGCATTTTCCCTGCTTGGATGACATGAAATCCCATAAACAACAATAAAAAGAATAAGTAAAAAAAGAATCCCAATGGGGAACTTATCTGTACCAGCTTGGTGAAGCAGCAATGAAACAGGCGTTCAGACCAATGATTAAGCAATGGTGTTCGAACTGGTGGCAAGGATGTTCTTAGGATGTATGTCCAGACATCACCTTTATGCCCTATGCTATGCAAGGAGCATATGTGTGACTTACAGTGTACCTTAAAGCAACCTAAAGGCTTTGGTATACTGGCAGGAGATCCCTTATGTAATGAATATTGCAACAGTGAAAGGTAAGGACATCTGGAGGGAAAAGACCAAACTGGGGAGTTTTTGAGTTTAGTAATATTTTACAGACAAATAAGTAGTAATGTAGTTTAAAAATTGATGATAAGTGAGATATGAAAGGAAAAATAATGGAAATGAGCAGAAAGATAAATGGACAGAGAAGGAATTGTAGTTAGAGGTGGGATGTGAGAGAAGGAGGAAAAATAAGAGTTTAGGGAATTAGTGCAGTATGGAGAGGGGTGATAAAGTACAAAAATATTGGAAAGCAAAGTGGCTAAAAGAGCTAGGGAAAAACAATCTGAGTAAAGCTAGCCAGGTGAGCAGGAAGAACAAAGCCATGTTTGGCATAGGTGCTGTTTAAGCAAAGTTTTCAAACTATTTTAAGTTTAATATCTGTTTTAATTGTGTAGGGACTTCATTCCAGAGTTCTGACACATAATGAGAGTACAGATAGTCTCCAACAGTGCTGAATGTCTTACTGATACATAGGAAAAATTTATTGCTAGAATGAAGGCCTGTAGTGGAGTATTTTGTAATGCTGGGCATTTGTCTGGGGAAGGCAATGGGTTATGGGAAATGATTAGTTGTGAGTATGTCAACTGGTTTGGGAATTCAAGCCAGTTTAACTGTTTTAATGCAAGGCAGTGGGGTGTTTTATAGGGTCTTTATTATGTAAATGAAGCATTAAAATGTTGAATCACCTTTGATCGACCCCTATTTCTCAAAACTGCACAACACTGAACCCTCAAATCATCAATTTCTTTCCAAGGGAAAGAAATCGGTAGCCCAAACACACACACCACATTACAACAAACACTATTAAAGTGAGGAGCTTCACCCCACCCCCAATGTGGGGGGCTGTGCCCCCCACAACCCCCTAACTAAATATACTAACTCAGAGATCGCACTACAGTCGGGAAAAGGGCAGATTTAAAAGAATGGCCGATTTGGCTGTTCGAAGTTGTGCAACTTTGAGAATTAGGGGTCGGTCAAAGGTGAGTTGACATTTTAATGCTTCGTTTATATAATATAGACCCATTTTATAAGGTTGATTGGCTGCAAATTTAGCTATTTTGTAGTGACATGAGGCTAATTTGGTTTAATACCTAGTGCTGGTATTTGTAAGACTAGGGAAACATATAATAGAGAAGGAAGGAGGTATGTTGCTGCTAAGGTAACCAAACAGTTCTGCTAAAATGACTGCAAGCTGTTGGCTCCAAAAGAACACTTTTGTCCTTTCTTTATTAGAACTTCAGCATAAAATGAATGATAAAACAACTGTAGTGAATCTAAAACCAGAGCTTAAAATCACATGACTTTTTCAACCAATCCACATTCAGTGTCAGTTTATGAATGAAATACTTAAAGAGCTCTTAATAGCAATAACCCACTTCTGGGTGTGGGTGGTTCTGGATTTACCCATGGTTGGCTTTGTTTGGCCACTCGGGCTTCGCCGTCGTGACCAAGCCACACCAACCGTGGGTAAATCCAGCATTGCCCAAACCCAGGTGTGGGTTATTGCTATATTAGCGGACAGGAGTTCTGCTGTGGCGACCCCTAGCCAGGATAAGCCAAAAGACACAACAACAACATTCAACAGAAACGGGCACTTTAATTTTCAAATTTTCTCACAGAAACCTCACTCAGCTCCACCTGTCAGTAAAGTCTCATTAATTGTAAATTTAAACAGCAGAACATAGTTTGCATCTGAAGCTATCACACAACCAGTATTGACCAAACTACTTACTTCATCTATGTTATTTATTTAATTGCATACTTTAACCCAGAAGCCACAACACTTGTATATTCGCTCATCATTTTCTGATGCATCTTGTACCATTGGTTAGAATGGAAGGTATGCCAGCTAGTCCAACCTCTGCCACCTTCATTACAGTTGGTGTACTCAGGAAATGTATGAATTACCTGATGGAAACAGGTAATGATGTTATGTTTGTCATTTTCTGTTTAAAAAAAGGTGCAAGTACTTTGGCCAAATTCAAGACCGCACACAAACATCTCCTGTGGCGTCATTCACCTACTGCACACACTGAACTATCCTATGCTGAGGAACAAAAAAAACTTGCCAAAGCCACAACAGCATATTTGGTGCAAGGCTAAGTGCATACTAAATACTGCCTCTAATATGTGTTGTAGCACTAAAGTCACCAGGCAGTGGCAAATCCTAGACCAGTTGCATCCAAGCATTCATCAAATGCAAATAGAAATGTACTAGTGTTTGGTAATTCCATAATTAGAGACACTGATTCTACACTCACAAGGCTGACAAAAGCAGGGGCAGTGAGTCGTTTCTCAGGGGCCAAGATTGCTGGTGTTGCAAAGGACTTTAGGATCCTTAATCCAGACAGATATGATTACAGCATAGTAGTGGTTCATGTTTAGGTAAACAACCTGGAAAGCACAATCCTGAGGGGGGTATGGAGAGAGAAGTGATGGCACGTATCACAAATTCAGGTAAGAGCTTAGTTTTGGGTAGAATCTTTCCATCACCAAAATGACACAGAGGTTTAAAGAAAAGGTGATTGGCTTTAATAATTGGCTAAACACCTGGTGGCATTCTAGGATGATCCAGTATATGTCAGCAATGGAATGAGGTACTTGACAGTGGTTTGCACCTCCCGTTCCAAGGCTTCTGCATACTGGCTACAACTACTGCACCTTGTTTTTGGCAAGATCAGACTAACAGGCTTCCCAAATTACCCTCCAAAACAAATCTATCACTGGACTATTTCATTGTGACTCTACTTAATGCTGGAAGTCTGAACAACAAACTGCCAGGCCTTGTAGCTGCCCTATTTTGGAGCACAAACATATTTTTGTTGTTAAAAAGACTTTTAAGTGCTCAAAGATCACCTACTCAATGCCTTTGTTTTTTGGGTCCACTTAAGACAAAAAGCTAGACACCCACAAGTGGAGTTTAGAGATTCAACTCTCACTAAATAGAATTAACTGTCAGATCATTGCTGGCTACAAAACTCCCTCTGTCTCCAGAAAATAATACAATATTCTTAGATATTCTTGACAAATTCCTTGTATGTAAGAATACTGTTGACTGTCCAGTGATTAATTGGGGAACCTACATTACCAATATAAAATGTGCACAAAACGTCTTGGATCTTACAAATAACTCCATTGACATTTTGTAAATGAACATACTATAGAACACAATATGTTTGGCATTGTCTTAACAAACGTAGCTTTACTATGTACCATCCAAAAGGTATTCCCCCTCATTGGCCAAGTCAGACCACAGACTAGTGACCTTCTCTATCAAAAACTCTAATACAGTGGAAACAAGTATCACAGAATTCAAGGACTTACAAACCTCTTAAAATTCTATAGTAGTCTCTAAATTAGAATTTAATTGTATTTCCCACCATGTAAGAGTTCTTCAGAAATGTTCTACTCGCACCTGAAAAAGTAGTTCCCACTAAACCCTAGCCAACAAGGTGGTTTAAAAGCAAACCTGCTGGTGGTGCTCTGACATTATTAAACTATTAAGAAAGACACTCCCAAGTTTAAATAGCAGAAAAAAATCTACCCCCAAACTAAGGAGAACATGAAACAGCTAGATAATAAGCTAAAATGGGACATAAAAACTAAAGCATCCCACAAACTCACTCTCTCTCTCTCTCTAGTCAGAAGCCAAATGCAACCACAAATCCTTTAGTAATGTTAGAAACACAAGAAATAACACCCAATATTGCTGTGAGCTTGTTCACAATGATACCAACTACTGAGATCCAGTGGATATAACTAACATACTGACTAATAAATTTATTGCCAACTTAACCCCTGAGGCATATCTTTTAAACCCACCTATCCCTAGTGGAATTATGCCATCAGTCATCACATAAGTGCATGTACTTAAGTACTCTCCAAAATGAAGAATAATTCATCCATGGGGCCTGACAACCTACCCGGTTGCCTAATTTAATAGTACTGAAGCAAGTATTGGTGAATTGTATCCTTCATTTTCTTCAACCTGAGCTTATCAACTGTAGTTGCCCCACAGGAGGGCTGCACAACTGTTGTAATGACATTCCACAAGATGGCCCCACCTCAGACCCCATGCACTACAGACTTATCAGCCTAACATTTTGTACCCAAAGCCATGGAACCTATCATTATGGGCCTAATTAATTGTAGTATCGCAAGTCCTATTAGACTGTACCACCAGTAGTTTGGCTTTGGGCTTTGTCAAGGGTATAGCCAGTGTAACAAATCTTGTACACTTCAAGAGGTTTACTCAGGATGTTTGACTGTGGACAAGCTGTTCTCCTAGTGTACCTTGACCTGGACAAGTCATTCAGTATCATACCACATGCATATACATTAAACAAATTGAATGAACTCTAAATTGACCCATATGTGTCTAGGTGGATAGCCAACTAGCTTAGCTATAGGAGTCATACTGTGGGAGGGGTCACCTCTGAGAACAAGATGTCACCAGTGGGAGCCACACAAGTATCAGTTTTGGGACCTCTAGTCTTTGGTATCTACTTGCCCAATTTCCAAATGTCAAATGAGGATTTCTGATCTTGCCAATAGTTGGTGTACTAAAAATGGATTCAAGCTCAAAGCCAAAAAAAGTTAAACATTGTAGTATTTGACAGCATTTGCACTACTTCAGAATGAAAATGTTAAGAGATCTTGGTACTCAGTAGATAGTTCCCTTACTTACATTTGACCATTACATTGTAACAATGGCTATGAAATCCTCTTACCTTGCAAAGCGTGTAGCTTAAGGTATATATTTCAGATCTAAAGAAGTCCTTGCATCCTTGCTCCCCCTTTGGGGTGGACCTTACTAAGCATATTAAACAATTGGAGAGACTCAAAGGTTTTGTATCTAGAATGATCAGGGGCTTTAAAGACTGGAGGTTTTGTCCTACTGCTCAGTTTCATATAGACTCATTAGGGGTGACATTTGCCTTGCTTATAGGGCCGTAATGGATCAAGTAGCCCAAGTAGTCTTATCACGCAAAAAGTGAAACAGTCTTGCTAACACTATGACCAAAGACCTAAATCTGCTTCAACAAGCAAATAAGACATGAAAGAGGGAAAGTTTTGGCACTCGGCACATGCCACTTCTCTGGAACAAACTCTGTCTCCAAATTAAGCAGTGTGATACATTATCTGCCTTTAAAAAAAGAGCAGAACCACTGGATGGGTATTCACAAATTTACCCCTAGTATGACTCTCCTGTCTCTCCGTGAATAGAGGCAAGTTCTGAGGGTGGGTATTGGCAAGGTGGAAATGGCCTCAAGGCTCTGTTGCCTTGTAGTAACTCTTAAGAAGCTTTACAGTGGTATAGATTCATATCTCCATAGTACTGCTAGTAAACTACTGATCTTAACATCCTCTGTTTGACAGCTGTCGAAGTACAACACCTAAACCACTTGCGGTTTTGTATATGCTCCTATCCTGGGTAACTTGATTTTCCTTTATCAGATCATGCCCCTTATACCTCTGTAATCTCTACCTGCTTTGACACAACAAACAGATAAAAACAATGTTCTTAAATTGCTTTTCCATATTTAACAGTTAACAGGACATGGCTGTAAAAATGCAAATGAGACAGAGGAAATACTAAAGGGGCGGTGAATACCGCACAATGTGGCTGGGCTAATATATGCCTTTGGGCAGATAGCCCAGTACCAACCTATGAACCTATTTAAAATCATAAATGTAAATAATGAGTGAATAAATAAATTATATAAATAATATAAATAGATAAATATCGCTCATTTAAAATCCAAATCAGTGCCATAAATTAAGACATGTTTGGCTAATAAAAAACATTTCAAATGTATGTATTCATTCAACCCTGGACTCTTACTCGAAGACAGCCTTATTTACCATTCACCTTCATGGCATTCTAATGATGCATTGTGATTCCCAGTGAAAGTTGTTAAATCAATTCCATCTAGTACAAAAAATTGCAACTTTCTGAAGTACTGACAGGAAGCTGCATGATTTGCTAATGCAGTATCATTCTTGTTTATTTATTTATTCATTGATTTTTTTTATAGCAGATACATGCTGATAAATTCTTTTTGCTAGCTGCTTGATGGTGTTTCCAGTATAGTAGCTATGGCAATTCAAAGGAAGGGGTTGAGGAAGGGGGAAAGAAAAGGGAGAAAGTAGAATTAATCAACACATGGGACATTGTTAATTTAAGTAAATTGTTTTTGGACAATACTCATGTTTCTGTTTTGTCTAAAGGCTTTTCTTTTTTTTCCCACACAAACAGCTAATTTAATTAAAGTTTTAGCAGACCTAAAACTTTATATTTGAAAAATTAATTTGAAATATTTATTAAAAGATATTCCTCACTTTAATAGAAAAGAAAAATAAATTTCTTTTAAAAGCACATATAACCCTACTTTTCACAGCATGCTACAAGTTTTTCATGTTTGTGAAAATGATTTAAGAACTAATTTAGGTTTTAAAGCAAAATTTCATAACTTATAATAAAAAACAAGCTCTAAAACAGCTGTCTGTAAATAAGGACATACAGGTTATGAGAGCTGATAAGGGTGGGGCAGTAGTTAGTATCATGGATACTACTGGTTATGTTAAGCTCATTGAACAGCTTTTAGCAGATGACTCTTGTTATGAAGAAGTTTTAGAAGATTATATTATTAAAGATTTCTCTAACATTTATGTCATTTTGTTTGATCTACTATGTCAAAGAAATATGGATTATGATCTTTACACTTTTTTTAAAAAGTAGATCAACCAAAAATGGCAAGATTATTTGGTATCTCCAAAATTCATAAAAACTGAGAGAACCCACCATTTAGACCAGTAATAGTGGTTGATTTTTATAAGGCAGAATCCATCTCCATGTTTTTGGACCATATTCTTAACGCAGTGGTAAAAAGTTAGAATTTTATCTGAAGGATCCTTAGCATTTGTTAGAATTATTAAGAGGGACAAAGACTGTCGGTTCATTTCAATAGATGTCATTTCTTTGTACACTTGTATTCATCAAGCCATTGGAATTAAATTTGTAAGAGAATATTTAACAAAATTCATTGTGTTGGAGAATGAGTTCATATGTATATACTGGGGATAGTGTTTAACAATATTTTCTTTAAGTTCCATGGGAAATTGTACAAGCAAAAGACAGGAGTAACAATGAGAGCCAGAGCAGCTCCCGTGTTTGCTAATTTAGTCATGTCCTGGTGGAACAATATTATGTCAAGCCTCATAAGTTTTTTAATAAGGTTCTACTTTATAAACATTTTATTGATGAAGTGTTTTTTATTTGGAAGGGAACTAAGGACGATTTCTTATCATTTTTGATTATGTCAATATGAGTATTTCATTTCTGAAATTTACTATTAGTGGTATAGGAAAATAAATCAACTTTCTAGATACTATGTCAGCTTTAGAAAAAAATGCTAGCAAACTGAATAGCAGGATCTTTAGAAAAGAACCGTTTGTCAACAATTACTTATATGAAAGAAATTGGTACCCCTTTCACATGAAAAAAAGGAGGTATAAAAGGTCAGTTTATAAGACTTAGTAGACTAACAAGTGAAGACACTGTTTTTTAAAAGAAATTGAACAGCTTAAGACTCTTTTCTTAGGAAGGAGTTATGAATATGTCCTGCTGTCAGGGATTATACAAGAAGCTATTTCAGTTAGACAAAATAAAGTTAAACCTATTTTAAGTATTATTCCCTCTAATACTACAACAGTTCACCAGAACATATCAGATGTTAATAAATGGCCAGCAGGTGTATAATATAGGGGGGGTGTTCCCACCGCCTATTACTACTGACATGACTGTTATTAAGAATATTTTAAGAAACAATTGGAAACTTATCCTAGGGAACAAGGAAATGGCCAATGTGATTGGAAATCAGCCTCTATTTACTTATAAAATTTTTTTGAATGTTAAAAATATTTTAGAAAGATCTAAGGTTTCAAATTCAAATATTAGGAATAACTGTGGAACATATAAGTGAGGGAAATACAAGTATTCTATACTTTAAAGTAATAGTTTCAGCATTTACTTAAAAGTCATTAACAAAATAGTAGCCAGGGACAGATTTAATTGTGATTCCCAAGGTTGCTTATTTACATTCTGTGAAACATGCCCTAACTACTATATTGTAAAAATCATCAGGAAGTTAGCAAAAAGAATTTATGAGCATTTATCTGCTATGAAAAGCAGGGATACTAATAATGCATTAGCAAAGCATGCAACATCCTTTCAGGACTTCAGAAAGTTCCAATTTTTTGTACTAGATAGCGTTGATCTAGCAAACTTCATTGGGAATCACAATGTGTCAGTAAAATGTTGTGAAGCCAAATGGTAAATATGCTTGGCTGTGGATGAGAGTCCAGGGTTGAGTGAATACATAAATTTAAAATGTTTTTCTTCTTCTTTTGGCTTTTCCCAGTTAGGGGTCGCCACAGTGGATCATCTGTCCGCTCATGATTGGCAGTGGAGTTTTATGATGTCGAGTTGCCAGCCCGGTGCCCAACCTTCCACAGAAGGCACACACTCACACCTAGGGCCAATTTAGAGTGTCCAATCCACCTACTGCATGTCTTTGGGAGGAAACAGGAGCACCCAGAGGAAACCCATGGAACCACATGCAGACTCCACACAGAAAGCACCCCAGCCGAGAATTGAACCGGAGAACCTCTTGCTGTGAGGCGACAATGCTAACCGCTGCACCACCATGGCCGCCCATAAATTTAAAATGTTTTTATTAGCCCAAAAGTTGTAATTTATGGTATGGGTTTGGATTTTAAATGAGTGATATTTATGTCCGATTTTAAATTTACTAGATTGTTTAACATTCATTTTATCATTCATTTTCTGATGAAGTTCTAATGAAGAGTGGACGAAAGCTCTAAAGACATTTGGAGTCTCCAGCTTGCGGTCATTTTAGTAGAATTGTTTGCTTGGGTAATTAGTTTTAAGTTTCTACATTGCAGTGTGTGTTTGGTTTGCTGCTTAGGTAATCCTTGCTTGATCTGTCAGGTAGTGTTTGGCCCTATGCAGGAAGTCAAATTTTTGTTGAATTTTCTTGATGGAATGAAGTATGTGGTGATCAAATCTGAGGCTGTCATCTATTATGACTCTGAATAGTTTTGTTTGGCTTACAATTTCTTTATTGTCTTATTACTTGAGGTAATATGAAATGTGTGATTCTGGTTAAGGAGTTGGTTAAAAACTATGCAGACAACCTCAAAGCCTTGTCCCTCTTCTGTTTATCATACAGGTAACTGTGAGGTGACCTCTAACTTGTATACAGGACCTCTACAAACCTTAGTCCCCTATTTTGTTAGACCTATTACATATATGCAAGTCCAGTGGTATCATAAATGACCACTCAAGGGATATCAATCTCTTTTGCAAAATGAATAGAACATGTTGGAGGGTTAGGTATATGTCACAGAGAATATGACTTCTATGGCATTATCTTCCACTTAGCATAAAGGAAAGTACTTCTCTCACTCTATTCAGATGTAAATTGGATAAATGGATGGGTAACCACTGGTTTAACTCCACTATCCCTCACTGATATGGGAAATTTAATATCCAAGAAAAAATATAAGTGCTTGTAATGTAAGGCTAGGCGTTTTAAAATCCTCTCAGATCAAGAGTTTAGTGAGTACCTATGAACTTATGAACCTAAATTATCCTTTTATACATATGTGTGTACTTGCATCAGTTTACATGTGTTTGGTATATTACAATCATTCTGTGTCCTCCATTTCAGAGGTATTAGATATAGTCAAGGTCACCATATTTCAAGACTAGTGATCAGCATTCAGCTTTGTATGATATAGACCACATTGTCCAACAGTCTGCTTTTAATCAATAATGCTTGCACTGCTAACTGGAACTTATGATCCGCACTTTATTCAATGTAATGCATGAATAAAATAAAATATAACACTGCTAAGATTAATTCCCGAAGTACTGACTTTTGTGACATTGCACTAACCATGAACTTTAATGCCTGTTAAGAATCATACTGTTTCATTATAAAAACATTTTGAAATTGCAGGGCAAAATAAAAAGCAAACAAAAATGTACATTAATCAGTTTATTCTAAGAAAATCATTGTGTGGTAGTCTGTAGAAATATATTTACAGTCCCATGTCTCTTTCATACAGGTTCACACAGGTATTGTATAATACCTTCTAATTAAATAACTTAGGTACTGAAACATCAGCAAGTTTCACATGCATCAACAGATCATGTTTGGCATTCAAAACTGTTAATTCAGAATAAAAATGTCTTCCCACACAAAAAGAAAAATAAATAAATATATATTCCCATACCTCCTAAACCACTCCATTTGCAGAATCTTCTGTTTTATTTGTGCTGAGAAAAGATAAAACCTTAAAAAAAGAACATAAAAACATATGACAACATGACATTAAATTTAATGGATATGGAGAGGGAATCATAAAATACATCTGAATGCATTTTGGCGGCAATCTGCCAGAATGCTAATTTTGTGTACCTTATGTTTTTAAATCCTGTAAGAACAATTTAAAATATTATTCTTTATTTGCCTTACAGTTTGCAACAGTACACAGGAGAAGGACAGATGTTAGAATGCTTTTGTTTCTTGAAAATGTATGGTGTACAGAGTTACTAACGCACACAGCCTATGTATAGATTACATAACTTTGTGAAGCAACCAGCAGTGTCGTTAAGCTTTGGTTTCCTAACCTGAATGAGAGAATTAATAAATTCTATGAGGATTGTACCAAACTGTTGTTACACGTTAGAAGAATGCATACAAATGTTAACAATTTATGTTGCAGTCACTGCATGTGCATTTCTTTTTTTATATTTTAAATGGCACACATATAAAGTACAGTTAAGATGAGGTGAACATTCTTAAGTAAGGTAATGCATATTAAGCTCCCAGCTCTCAATTAAATAAATCAAATATTTGTGGAATTTATAGTTGTTAATTGGCAGAGCCATTTGCTGATATGCTTTTACAATTTAATGTATTTGTCCCGTACTTGACAAACATACATCTTGGTTATGCAGGCAGCCCTTCTAACAGCATATTACATACAGAACATATGATTCATCCAGTTAAGGAAACTGCTGCCTCTTTCCTCTTCTCTAAAGCCTTTGTGCATGGATATATCTTTAGCGTATATAATTTAAGGATTTATTTTATTTATTCCTCTGAACACTAGCCAAGTGACTGGATCTGGTGATGTCGTCAGCCCCAACCCAGTATAAAGATGAAGATAAACAGCATTTTTGACATCATCTAGTTACATAAATAACATAATTTAAATATAAAATCCAAGATAATTGAAATATGACTTGCAGAATCATTTGCACATGAAATACAGGACATTTTCATAGGTTCATAGGTTCATAGGTAGGTACTAGGCTATTGGCCCTAGGGCCTATATAAGCTTAGCCAAAAAGGTACCCTGGCTTTTGCCATCCAAGAATATTATTTTCCTGTGGCCCTGTCAAGCAGAGCCACAGAGGTGATTCCCTGGGGTGAATTTCCTATTTCCCATCCAATCATCAAGATTTTTCTTGAAGAGTGCTAATGAGGAGCTTTGTTTGATATAGACGGGTAGTTTGTTCCAGAGTATGGGAAGTATCAGGACAGGAATCTGTCCCTCCAGCATGTTCTGTTTATTGTAGTGACAAGGTTTAGGCCCCTAGAGTGTGTAGCTTGGAGGGATTGGTATTTCTTTAAGAGGAGCATGTCCATCAGTTCTGGGTTTGACATAGCTTTGTATGTTAGGCAGAGATCGCCTCTGAGTAGGCGATATTCGATAGAGTAAAACTGGAGTTTTTTTAGATGGTCTGCTTAGGGCATCTGTTTGAGGCCGGTAATCCTCTTTGTGGGGTATTTCTGTGGCCTTTCCAGATGTAGATGTCTTGTGAGGTACATACCAAAAGGGACGTTGTACTCCATAATGACTCTAATGAGTGATGAGTAGAGGGGAACAATGACCTCTTTTTTTCCTGGATGAGAAACCTTTTTTGATGAGGTGTGCCACGTAGAAGGATTTCCTGACTACTGTGGCGATGTGATTATCAAAGGAGAGACTACTGTCCACCTGTGTCCCAAGGTCTCTTGTTACACTTTCAGTGTTAAGTAGACCACCACCTATATGGTAGCTCATGGCTACAAAATTTTTACCAAAGGGATGACAATGCACTTTTTGGCATTGACCTTAAGGCCATTGCTTTGACACCAGGCATCTGTCTCAGCAAGGCCCTTTTGTAGGATGTCCACATCGTTAGAAATTTCGATTATGGCTCCTTGTTTGCAGTCATCTGAGAACTTAGTTAGCCAAAGACCTTCTGTGTTAGCCTGTACTTCAGAAAAGTAGATACCAAACAGGAGAGGACCCAGGACTGAAGCCTCTGGTACTCCACATGTCACTGGTCTGAAGTTGGATTTGGAGTCTGCTGCTTTCACAGTGTGGGTTCTGTCAGTGAGCCAGTTGGCAACCCATCTTGTGACATAGGGATTTATACCTAGTTTAGTGAGGGTATCTATAATACCAGAGTGGAGGATTGTGTCAAAAGCATTGGCGAGATCTAGATAGGCTGTGTGAACCATGTTACCCTTGTCTATGGCTTTGGTGACTGCTTCAAAAAAGTCTATCAGGTTTAGGAGACATGATCTGCCTTTTACAAACCCGAACTGGGTGGGGTCCAGAGTTTGGAGATTACCAGTGTCTTTGTTTTTAGGTTCCATGATGATATGTTCCATGGCCTTGCAGACCAGGCTCATTAGGCTAATGGGGCAGTAGTTCCCGGGGTCCGTGGAGGCTCCCCCTTTGTGGAGTGGGATAACCGTCGCTGTGCACCATTCAGTGGGCATAAAGCCTGAGGTGAGGCTATGATTGAACATGGTGCTTAGGTGGGGTGCCAGTTCATTCTGCAGTTTGTGTAGAACACAGCCTGGGATGTTGTCAGGTCCCATGGATGCTGTGCTCTTGGCTTTGGAGAGTGTGGTTTTTACCTGAACAGCCATGATTACAGGAACTTTGCATTCTTCCAGTATAGAGATGGGCCCTTTAGGGAGTGAGAGGGGGGTAAAGTTAGCACTGAACCTATCTGCCAGAATGTTAGCAATATTAGTTGGTTCTGTATATTTAGTGCCATTGTGCTATAACTCAGAGCAGATCTGAGTGTTGCCATTGAGATTCTTGACATAGCTATAGAATGCTTTGTGGTTGTCTTTAGAATCAGTGGTGATTTTGTTTTCGTAACAAGCTTTGGAGGATTTTATGAGGGATCTCAGATTCTTACTAAGGCTGACCAGGGAGTTCCTCCTTTCATGGAATTTTACTCTTTTTTTGCAACAGTTTCTTTCTTCTGTTGTAGGGTTTAGCCCAACAAATATTTTTTTGCTTGCTTTGACACTTTATTTTGCTACATTTATTTGGTAGATTCCATAGTGAAGCCACTTAGTTGAATTTCCTTTTCCCAGAGGTACCTGTGAGGTTTAGCACTGTCTTTGACTCGAAGCTCATAGTTCATCTTAGAAATATTGCAGGTGAGAGAAATAGGAAAATGAGAAAGAAAGAAAGAAAGAAAGAAAGAAAGAAAGAAAGAAACAGAAAGAATGAATGACTGAATAAGGAGATTTGGTATTTGTTGTCAATGGCAGATTGCAAGAAAAGATGCCTTATTCAGTTAATCTCCTCCTCTGTGTATTATCAGTAGACAATACTTATCTAAACCCTGCAAAATCACTTAAAATATATGTCAGTTTAAAAAGGATTTCAGTTTAACGTGACAAAACCAACAACACTACCCATTTTCCATAAATATTATATGTACTGAGATTCTTGGGGGGGGGGTCAGAGAAACTACATGCTTTAAGAGAATAAACCTTAATTTTGTGGGTAAAGTTCTTGAGAAACTAGATTCTTTCATGCAACATAATAGCATTAATGATCCAGTCCAGTTCAGGTGTTATGCCAGATGTAACTCTGAAATCACTCTGGTCAATATCTAATAATCTGCTTAATCGAGGGGATCAGGGTCATTGCCCTGTTCTGGTCCTCCTGCATCTCCCATTGGTATTTGATACAGTGGTCCACTTAATCTTATTGGGCTTTTTCATGGGCATTGCTGTACAGTCTGAGGTGTAGTTTTCGACTGGTCTGTCTGCTGTTCATCTGGACGGCACACACAGGGTGGTTTCAGGGATTAAGTCCTTTGCCTATTACTGTTTAGACTGTGGAATTCTAAAAGGTTACTTTCTAGGCCCTCTGTTATTTACTGTTTATAATTCTCTTTTGACAGCTGTTATAAACTTAAGAAGTTTGCATTACCACTGCTAATGCCCTCAAGGAGGTAGCTACATTGATGGCATGCAGTTGTATCATTCATTCTGTTAGGAATCTGTGTCAGTTGTTAACCAGTTTACAAATAACATTCTTGGATGGTTGATAAACTTAACAGCACTAAGACTATTGCTGTGGTCATTCATGCTACCCTCAGGGATTTGTCTACTCCTATTTTGTCCCCATTATGACTTATTATGAAAGTGATTCACAGTTCTTGTCCAAAAAAGCATTATTTGGGGTATGATTATGGGCAACATACCAACAGTGAAGGACTGGATCTCAGCAGTTGTTAAATCTTCTTCTTTCCATCAAAGAAACATTGCTGTCATCAATAACTTTGTATCAGCTCCCACCTCACTGTGCGATTTTGGCTCCTGCTGATTGGAATACTGAAATACCCTGCACCTGTGATTTCTGAATACAGAACTAGATCACCTGCAAGTTGTGCAAAATGCTGTTGCCTTGCTACTTACTGGGGTCCCCAGCAAAAGTATAGCAAGGGGGTGAAGTAGAGCAGGTGTTCCAGTGGCAAGGTGTTAGGAGGCATAATCTGCAGACGCACTTTGTGTGTGATGTAACTTCTAGCTACAGTTATTTTTTTCTTCTTCAATTTGAGGAGCACACAATATTGAACCTAACACTCTTTAGGACCTTGGACAAAGACAGGGACAGCTGGATCACAGAACATTACATTATTTTTATTGTTTTATTTTGGAACCAGCTCAGGGATCAGCACTGGCTGCTAGATGAGACAGTTTATGTTTATGGCTCCAGGTATATTTATCTTACATGAACAGTACTGACTTCTAATCAGGCAGCAAATTTTCTATAAAGTTTGCTCCTCTTCTACTTGCATGGATTAGTTTCTCCCATCACAAAGACCTCCATAGCTGGTATTTGTCTTACTTTTCTGTGTCTTCCACCTCCCAGAGGTTGTTAATGTTTCCCTTACTCTGGCTAGAATCATCTGGAATTCATGCATTTACTTACCAGGGTCTGTACCTTTGGAATTTACTACCTGACTGATTGAGTGGGTCCTGAGCACTCGGTTGTTTAAATATTCCATTTTATTCAATCTGGCATTTGTATTTATCAGCATTTTAATTGGCATGAATTACAAACAGCTTTAACAGCTTTATGCCATTGCTAATTTATAAGCTTTATGTAATTTAATCTATGCTTACTCTTTGTATTTCTAAAGCATTGCTTTTTATTCATTTATTTTCCAGTTTTGTTTCTAGATTGCATGGCTTAAAATATAAACATAAAATTAAATTTAACTTGGGGAAAAAAAGATGATTATTTACCACAGACAGTGGTAGAAAGATGCATTTCTCTGCATCTATCTTATATTGATGGGTGTGGGTCATCTTAAGTCGATATATTTTGCATATTTTGGGCATACCAACAGCTGAAATACATCCTGAGAAGTTTGAAGGAAGCCTGCTAAGCCTTGGTGATTATTTTTTTGAAGTGTGTTAGCCTGAGGACCTCACAGCGTCTAGCCAACAAATGGAACTGAGTATGCTAAGGCACAAATTAAGAAATTCATGAAGAGGAAAGAGATTTTCCCATATAAGCTTACAGTAGTATTATTAAGTGTAGTTAAATTTAAGTTGACAGTCATACTCTCTGGCATCCGCTGTCTCATAGACCTTCAGTAGGTATTCCATGCAGTTATAATCCATTGTGCCTCTCGCTCAGAGCTCATAACTTAGTGAACCATTGCTTCTACATTTATATTCTGATCCTGAGCAAGAGGGTTATCTAATTAGCCACTACCTACCAATGGTTAGCAGTAATCAAACATTAAAAGACAGATGCCTGTCCAGTGGAACTGTAAACAGATTATGTGCAGCTTTTTTTCTCCATGCTTTTGAATCTTATCAATCAGACAAGCTCCAAAATGCAGGGGGGTGAGGCCTTGACTGTAGCCTACAAGAAAGAAAGACAAAAAGTTTTTTTTTTTGTTGTTGCTCCAAATGCTTCCAAGAGTTCTGTACATTTTACATAACTTAGTTTGAGTGGGCTTGCATTGTGCTGTCTTACAGGGCATAAGGTTTGGAGGGATTATGTTAATATGCAACCTATTTGCATTTATGTTGCATAGGTGGTCGGTGTTACTAAAGTGGTTTATTATAATAATTTCCATGCCAATAGCCTTGAGGCAACACATAAAATCAGTGACACCCTCCAGATATCATGAAATGAAATAATACTTTTTTTATGGGAGAAGTGTGTGTGTGTGTGTGTGTGTGTGTGTGTGTGTGTGTGTGTGTGTTTTCAAATAAGTTAGGGACAGGTATAGGGACTATGGTGTGTGTGTGTGTGTGTCTGTGTGTTTGAGTGTTTACATGTGTGTGTGTGTGTGTGTGTTTGAATGTTTGTGTGTGTGTGTGTGTGTGCGTGTGTGTGTTTGAATGTTTACATGTGTGTGTGTGTTTGAATGTTTGTGTGTGTGTGTGTGTGTGTGCATGTGTGTGTGTGTGTGTGTGTGTGTGTGTGTGTGTGTGTGTGTGTGTGTGTGTGTGTGTGTGTGTGTGTGTGTGTGTCTGTGTGTTTGAATGCTTACGTGTGTGTGTGTGTGTGTGTGTGTGTGTGTGTGTGTGTGTGTGTGTGTGTGTGTATGCTCATGACTGTGTGTGTGTTTTTGTGTGAGAGTGACTGAGGCTGAAGGGATTCCATTGACTACAAGTTATGGCGGTCACTGTTTACTCTCATTGGTAGTGCTAATCCGCACATTGCACTACTTAACTGTGATTCTGAGACTTGCAAATGAGTCCATAATGATGTCTTTACTCATCACATTTTACAGCTTCTGAATCAGAAACTACCATGTCGTGGTAGCAGGGTTTGTAATGTGAGTCATATGGCAAAATTAGGTGAATGGCAGATTCTTTGAATGAAGTTGAACAGCATTGTTCCAAGAAGCAGTGACCTCTGAGTTGCTTACAAGTCTATTGTTCTGGAAGTAGAACATTATGTGTGTAGAGGTTATTGCCTCACAAATATATCCTTAATGAAAAGTCTTCTACGATATTTTGATTAATTTAAAATGACATTTTCTTATAGATTACATGCTCCATAGTATCTGTCCAAACCATGTAAACAGAATTCTTGAATCAGTAAATGTCCTTTGGATATTTCTATAAGACAATCTCTGATTATCAAAATATCATTTATTTTTATTCCAAATCATAACTAAAATAAAATATGTTATAGCAACATAATATTTCAGATGCATGGAAACACTAGAATACCACAGTCTTAAAGATAAGCAGTGCAGTGGTGCAGCGGTTAGCATTGTCACTTCACAGCAAGAGGTTCGCTTGTTTGATTCTTGGCTGGGGTGCCTTCTGTGCCCAGTCAGCATGTCCTCCCTGTGTTTGTTTGGGTTTCCTTCCACATTCCAAACACATGCATCTGGAGAATTTCTCCTTTGGCCTCTGCTGAAAGTGTTCTTTGTCCGAGTTGGACTTTCCCAATAAACAAATGTTAAAACAATACATCAGTTATACCAGTTAGAACACTTTAGCATTCTTATGCAAAGTATCTGTGCTCTAGTTTTCACTCCTGTTTGTAAAACTCATGAATAAATTACTGAAATAAACAAACAAAAGAATATGCATGGTTGCCACACATGTTAGAAGTGAAACTTCTATGAGGAAGTGTGAAGGAAAGCAAATGGTATTATAAATGAAGGAGTGGAACAGTTGGTTGCAGCAAAATAGCCCAAGGTCAGATATAGTATGGTGCTTGGTAAAGTTTAAGTGTGAATGTATGTATGTATATTGTTAAACTGTAGAAATTTTAATGAGATCCACATATAGATTTTAAAGCAGAAATACCAAGCTCACTTTTTTTTTGGGGGGGGGGTGACTTCTGTACCGCCAAAATTTGAATGTTTAAACTGGGTATCTGAAATTTGTCTTTCAAAATTTTTGGAATTCACTGATGAAAACATGAGACCTAATATACAGTGCTTGCCATGTTGCTGAGTAATGCATCTCTTTACTCGTATGTATTATTTGTCAGCTTTTTTGGCTTCTCTTTTTAATTAGCTTATTAAATACTTTTTTTAGAAATATGCTGCTGGTTAGAATTATGTACTTTTACTTAGGTTGCCTGTTGTGCCTTTATGTAAGCCTCCCTGACCCAGAATTTGCTATCTTCTGTGCATACCTGTCAACTGTCTGTGGTTCTGCCCCATGAAGCGAACTCGACTTCTATTTCACTTCACTACCTTTTACTGAACATGCACTACTGTGTCTTAAGAAGTGTCACTTCATCAAGAGGTGGAGCTGTAAAACTGGCAGAGTTTGAGTTGGAATTTGTACTACCTTTCTATGAGGCAAACTCTCACTATGGTGCCTGGCACTGTGGGTGGAGTTTAACTTCTGTTTCTTTTTCAATTTTCGTATCACTCCAAACTCCCACTAATATGCCTTAAGAAATTTCACTTCAATAAGTAATTTAACTTGTTAGAGATACATACAATCAGTTCGTTCTGACTGGATGCAAATCTGAGGCAACTATCATTGTAGTTACACTGGCAAAACAGTGATAAATATTTCAAGTTTCTATAAAGACACTACACATCAAAAACGTTATTATTTCATGCAGCAGTTCTGTTACCCATTCCTAAATTTTCGGTTCCAATTGTATACTTGACAACAGCATGTTAAGTATTTACCACAAGCTTATTTCAAGTATTAATTTCTAAAACTGAAGAATACTTTAAATTAGTATGTAAGATATATCAGAGAAAATAAATACTTCAAGAAAGAACACCACTTCAGAATTTCTTAACTTAAACAACCATTCAGAATTCACTTGTACAATAGACACATTCACTGAAACTTAATAAATACAAAGGCACATGTCAGTAATACCTGTCTGACTAAAGCTTTCTAGCATTAACAGTCAAATTGTATTGTTTCTCATTCAGGCCTTTTGCACTTCTTTCCTCATCTGTTTTTACTGGTGCTCTAATTTATGAAATGTTGTGACTATAAAATTATAAATGTATTTCTTTTTCCAAAAATTCTTATCTCTTAAGATATGCCAGTTCTCCATCTTTCAGTTGTATAATATATATTACTTTTATGCACTTCAATTAAACTAACTAACTACATAAATAAATATAGAAAAAATATAGAAAAAGCAGCATATTCACAATTTGTGAATTCTCAACATGTAATGGTACTCAATGAAAGATGTTTTACTCTTTCTTTGGAACATTATTTATTTATTGCCATAATTACATATCCTGAATCTGGATTACAACCACCACCCCTTTTTAAATGGAAGTTATTTTAAGGAGTTTTTCATTTCTTTCTCAGTAGTGCCCCTTCTCCTTAAATAAAGTCACCAAAGAATGATGACGCCCTGACTTTTTAAATATTATCAAAGAATATGGGATAAATTATTTAGGTGCTATAAATGTATTACATTTCAACAGAAATGGTCATAATCTGTTGTTGCTAAAATCAGTGCTGGATTTCATATTTCATATTTATAAATGTATCACCGTATCTTATTTGTAGGATCATGTAAATAAAGTATGTAAAGTGAGGGTGTCATCATTCCTTGATGACTTTATTTAAGGAGAAGAGGCACAACTGAGAAAGAAATGAAAATCCAAAATCCAAAGACGTGTGGCTGGAGCATTTCTCCCCGGACCTTCACTGAAAATAGGCTCTGTCCTAGTCGGACTTTCCTGGTCAACAAATGTTAACTAAATAAATAGATAAAGTATTGACGTGGCAAGGCAGACCAGAGGAAAAAATTAATAAAACACGAAAATACACTCTTTTTTTTTATTTACTTAATATTTCTCTGTAAAGGTTGTTTTAAGCCGAGGCACTGAGAGAGATCTAATTTTTGTGCTTTCAAAGTTTTATATGCTGTTTTTACATTTGCTGGAGAGAAAATAAATTCTTCTGGAGGTATAATTCCTGGTCATCTGTGGTAAAATACACTCTTTTTTATTTACTTAATATTTCTTTACTAGATAAATGAGTTGGTCTGTTGATCACTTTCTGAGTACATTTCATATAAACATGCAAATTAAATGACATTATAGTAGAAATACTAGAAAACAGTATTATAATGGAAATATTAAAGTTCAGAAATACAATGCTTGTAGCAAAATAGATCAGGAATCAGATTATATATACAGATATAAACATATGGACAATATGAGCATAGTCATTTTATCTATATATATATATATATATATATATATATATATATATATATATATATATATCTAGAGAGAGAGAGAGAGATAGATATGTATGCTGACCTTGAGAGAATTTAAATTTACTGGGTTAGTTTGAACTCAGTACAGAACAATGTATTGCAGTAGACCATATCTTGAAACAGTGTGAGTTTTGTCTGTAATGTTTCTTTATTTTTAATCTCATTTGGAAAGTTGTTCCTGACTACAGTAGCTAATCTGGAGGCCATCTCACCTACGGCATTTTTAAACTTGGTTCTAATTAGATTGAGTATTTTGTCTTGGTTGCTTTTTAGTGAGTAATTTGTTTCCCAAATTGGAAAAAGTCTTTTTAGAGCTGAACAATAACCAAAGAAAAATATTTTGTAAATCAAAGTAGCATAAAGAAACGTTGTTGTTTTCTACCTGCTTTAATAAGTCATAGTAATGCTTATTTCTGTGTGCTAAGAGAGCAAATTTGAAAACTGTATTTACTGTTCCTTGCAGTTTATTTATTTTTTGATTGTAGTGTTGGCAAAGCAGATATAAGCCATATTCTGTTTTTGACATATATACATATACAATATTTTCCATTGTTTTTCCTCTAAGTCCGATATACATTTGATTAGGAACTCAGATGCATACCTGGCACAGTAGCAAAACGCAGAGAAAATCATAGTATATACGAGAAGCATGTGCAGTAAATATTTACATATTACAGACCATCAATTCAGTAACAAGACAATTCATTACAGACAATATGAAGTTGCATTATACTTTTCCCTGATGCATCTACTTCGGATTTAAAAATGTGATTTTTGCAAAGTCCTGAAATTACTAATGGCAGCAGATTAATTCTAAACAGAAGTATTAGGAACGCTTATAGAAAAAAAAAGCATTCCTATTGTAGTCATGGTACTGAGATAGTAAGTACTGAGTTAGTTAGGATATAGTGTCAGCGTGGAGGGCTCCCTTGAAGGTTTTTATTTATATTGCTCTTGCCCATGATGAGCTATGCCTTTGGTTTAAGAGTGTAAAATTCAGAGTAGATATTAAAAACAGGATCCTGAGGGTGGTGGGAACCATGTTGCTTTATTTAGAATGAGAGAGAAATGCCCCTTCATTGTAAATTAACCATTTATTTCTTGCCACCACCACCCCCCCACACAGGACCAAGCCTAGTAGCTTCTCTGTCTGTATCCAATAGACTATTCATTCCACACTCACAGAAGCTGGGATTTACTGATTGAGATGAGGACCCCTACAGCCAATATTTCCAGACCAGGAATTCCCCTTGAGGTCATCTTTATATGGTGAGAATCAGATACTAGTGACCGGACAAGCTTGCTTGTCTTGTGGAATGGCCTGCCCTTTCCCCTGTCAGAGCAGACCCCCCCCAATAACTATGGCTACCCCCTGAGGGTAAGCGCACCTCAACATGTTGAATTTCTCAGTGTACAACTTGCACGCAGCTGCATGAACTCAAAACATGTAAACTCCACAGGGTAAACACCTAGTTCTCCTAGGTGTCAGCTATGTGGCAGGCCAGAGCTTGTTCCTTCTTTATCTCAGGATGGATGAGGCAGCATTGATCTTTACTCGTAACCTCCACAACCAGCTCCTACAAGTGGCAGATCCACTATTCAAAATCTAAATCCCTGTGATGTACTCAGGGTGTTATCCCTCTATACCACAGGACTGGTACCACTAAACATTAATCTTAATATTTTGCTTAAACTAGTTTGAAGCTTCTTGTAGTTCTTTGTGAGTCTGTGGCAATGCCTGGAAAGGCATACTTATTTACTTGAATGAATACACGTTTTCTGAGTGCAATCGTGCCTTCCCTGGTTTATTAACAAGTGTGAAACAGCTTCTGTGTTTGCTGGCAGCTAAACAGATTGTTGTTCAGTTAGACTGCATGGTACTTAAATTATTTGGCAGTAACAAAGGTTGCTGTGAGGAAAGAAAATGCAGGTTATCATAAGTGCTTTGTATTAACTCACATCTTCTATTGTCTACCATTCTATGTGTTAGTTTTGGGGCAAAGAATGTGGCACTAAGATGCAGACATCATCTAAACCATTTTCATAATATTAGTTTCTTAAGCTTGGTTTTAAGTGACTAAGAAAGGCATCAATGGGCTTGTGTGTGATAGAGTGAGATAGAGAGAGAGAGAGACATAGCATACATGATATTGTTTTACACACACACACACACACACACACACACACACACACACACACACACACACACACACACACACACACACACACACACACACACACACACACACATGCACACACACATCTATATCAAACTCACTAGAGCTTTCTCTTCTCTGTCTCTCTCTCTCTCTATATATATATATATATATATATATAAGATTATGTCATGTAATATACAAACCTCAAAATATCTAAAAAAATAGTGAAATAGTGAAAACACAAAATAATGAAAACGTATAATATTAAAACACAAAATATCTGCTAGTTCAATCCAACTATACTAAAATAGTCCATATCATAAACATCAGCTACAAACAAGATCAAGTGTCGTCTTCCCACAAGAAAGAAGTATTGAACTAACTCAAAAACAAGCCACCCTAGTTGAACCACAAATTCAATCAGCTGTACAACAGGAGGAAGAAAATCATGACATTAATTAGGAGGTGCAGCACCCACCAGGATAAAAGCACTCTCATCAAACTAAACAAACAAATCAGAGAACAAAAAAAGTCTACCAAAGCCAAATTTGAGATAAGTTTAGCCTCCCAGGCCAAGGACAACCACAAAGCAGTCTTTAGCCATGTTTGCAACCTCAAAGGCATTGCACAATTGTGCACAGAACTCATTATAAATGGAGCCACCTATACTGAGCCAGGAGATATAGCAAACATCCTGGCTGATAAATTCAGCTCCATCTTTACTCCTCTCTCCCCCTCAACCTTCCCTCAGGAAATATTATCAAATATAACTCCCCCTACTATCACTAGAGAATGTCGTGTTCTTTTACTTAAGAAAGGAAGACGCGGGACAACTGTGTGCTGTTGCTACCAACTCCAAACTTTATTGACAAGCCAGCGTACAAAATACAATCAACATCCTTCCTGTCTCACAGCCCTTACGTCATGCACCTCCCCGCCCCCACAGAACATTAGCTAGGCAAAACAACTCAGTCCATTGAATACACCACATCTCCTTTTCTATAAGGCCCCTTTTCCCTTATTACAAAACCCAGATCTATTCAATCTCTTCGTCCTCACTACGAACTTGGTGTATGGCCACAACTGCTCACTTAGCCATGTTCAGATTACTATAACACAATTGACATTGCTATTTACAGGCTGTTCACTACAAATCCAATCGGTCCGGCTTGTTAATAATTCTTCCTGATCTGGTCCTCACAACATCACTTTGTACCCGGGTTTCCGGGGAAAGGCCATTGCAAGGTGGCAAGGCCTCAACGGTCTTACTTAACTCACTCTCCTGACCCACAGGGTTTGATTTGCACTCGAGCTCTGGCAAGGGGATCAGATGCACACGGTTTCTCCGCACAGTCCCTTGGGGCACGTCTACCTTAAATGACCTCGGCGAGTAATGCTTTTGGTCTACAGTACCTGGGGTCTTCATATCTGTCACCCACACCTGGTCACCGGGCAACACATCACCCAGCGGCCTCGCCCGATGGCGTCGGTTGTAGTTTGCCGCATTATACACCCTCTTCTCCTCCTCTTTCCCCACAAGCCTTCTCCAGTCGGGCAGCACGGGTCCAACTGCGAAGGATGAATCGGAAGAGAAGTCCGCAACCGGCGTCCCATGAGAAGTTCCGCGGGGCTATAGCCATTCTGCAGTGGCGTTGTCCTGTCGCCAGAAGAGCCATGCGGATCGACACTTTTCTTAAGCAGGTTCTTCACAGTCTGAACCGCGTTCCGCCTCCCGTTACTCTGCGGGAACCTGGGGCTGCTTGTAACATGCTCGAAGCCGTAAGCCGTGGCCAAGTCCGCAAAAGATTGGCCTGAAAACTGAGGGCCATTATCGGACACGAGGACCTCTGGGATACCATGGCGTGCGAAGAAGGACTTTAGGTGGGTGATGACCTCCTCGGATTTGCTATGCTTCAACAATGCGATCTCAAGAAACCTGGATAAATAATCCACAACAAGAAGGTAAGTATGTCCTTTTAGTTCAAATAAATCCGTGCCCACTCGTTGCCATGGTCTGTCCGGACATTCAGTTGGGATGAGGGGCTCAGGATGATTCCTCCTCTCTGAGATGCACGTCCTGCATCCCGAAACCATGTCGTTTATCTGTTGGCTGAGCCCAGGCCACCAGACAGTCTGGCAGGCTCTGGCTTTGCACTTCACGATACCTTGATGTCCCTCATGTAATTTCAACAACACCTCATTACGCATGGCAGAGGGGATAACAAGGCGGGAATCTTTTAACAGCAACCCATCTTTCACTGTTAATGTAGAACGATCTGGCCAGTAGCTCTTCAGCAAGGGTTCCTGGTTCGCATACAGCGGCCACCCCTGACTGCACAAGTCCATAACCCGCACACACACACTGTCTGCTTTCAACTGCTCCCGTAGTGTCTGGAGGAAGGAAGGTTTCACCTGCATGTTTTCCACAATACTGTTCACATAGATATCCGTGTCCTCCATCAACTTTGTTTCCTCCAGTGTTAGCCTGGTTTTAAGTGGAGAACGTGACAAGGCATCTGCCACCCACAGAGATTTTCCTGGAGCGTACTGCACTGTGTATGAGAACTGCATCAGTCTCATCCTGAAGCGTTGGATTCTAGGCGGTAGAAGATCCAGCGCCTGGCCTCCAAGCAATGAAACCAAGGGTTTGTGATCAGTTTCTAGACAAAACGATTTACCTAATAGGTAATCTCTGAAGCGTTCGCATGCCCAGGTAGACGCTAGAGCCTCTTTCTCAACCTGGGCATATCGTTGCTCTGTAGGTGAGAGTGACCTTGATGCGTAGGCCACAGGTCTCCAGCCGTCCTCCCATTGTTGCTGCAGCACGCTCCCTAACCCAAAGGATGATGCATCCGCAGAAACCTTCGTATCGCTATTCGGTCGTTTACAGCCAAAACTGGAGGTGAGGTGATCGCACCTTTTAAGTCATTGAATGCCTTTTCCTGGTCCCCCAGTACCAGCTATTCTTTTTGATAGTAAGTCTCTCAGAGCTCTATCCCTCTCAGCCAAATGAGGGATGAACTTTCCCACCTGATTCACCATGCCCAGGAAACTCCTGAGTTCTCCTACCGTTGCAGGGCTTCCATCTCCGTGATGGACGCGGTCCTCCTTGGATCTGGGCTTATGCCTGAATCTGTGATGACATGGCCCAAGAAGGTCACTTTGCTCCTTGACAGGTCACATTTCCCCACATTCAGCGTGATGCCTGCCTCTTCCAGTCTCTTTAATGCCGCATGAAGCCGGGCATCGTGTTCCTCCTGGCAACGACCCCAGACCAGCACGTCGTCCATGTGGCAAATCACCCCTTCTAGTCCTTCAATGACCTCTGCCATCATGCGTTGAAAGTGTTCGGGTGCAGAGTTAATGCCAAAGGGAAGGCGATTGAAGCAAAAACGCCCAAAGGGGTTATGAATGTAGTGGCGTAGCCGACTCCTCTGACAAAGGAATTTGCCAAAATCCCATATTGGCATCCAGTTTACTAAACACCTCGCCCGGCAAGCATCCCAAGACTCTGCTCGACGGAGGGCAGCACAAACCTCTCCTGCATACGTATTCATTTAACTTAGTGTAGTCTACACATAGTCTCAGTCTGTTACTGTCTTTCTTTGGGACGACAACCATGCCTGCACACCAGTCAGTAGGTTCCTCCATTCTGGTAACAACACCCAGCGTCTCCATCCTCATTAACTCCTCCTTCACTTTCCCCATCAAAGGTAGGGGTATCCTCCTGGGGGTCTTCAAAGAGTATGGCACCGCATTTGGCTGAAGCTTTATATGGTATTTCCGCTGCACTACCCCAGCCCAGAGCACAGTTCAGGGTATGAGGCCTTCAAGGACTCCATGGTAATAGTGTCAACCCGCTTCAGGAGACCCAGCCCCAAAATAGCAGGAAGACCTAAAAGCGGCTGGAGGCCTTTAACAACATACACCTTCTCGCATGTCTGTCTTTGTCCATAACCAAGCTGAAGCTCCAAGGATCCTGTGACCTCCAGTGGCGTCCCTCCAGGCCCCAACAAGGGTCTCTCCGGCTGCTGGAGCAGAGGAGCATTCTTCCCCCTGAACAAGTTGTCCAGGTCTGACCTGGAAATAACAGTAACATCCGCCCGTGTCAAGCTTGAAAGTCATAGATGTGCCCTCTATTTGAACCTCCACAATCCAGGAATGGTTCCCGGAGGAGACAGAACCAAGGAAAACCCTGTTCTTCGCTCGCCAGGCTCCTCGTCCTCCTCGATACACTGCACCGCCTTAATCTGCCTGCAGACTCGCTGGTAATGGCCCTTCTTCCCACACGAGCGACATCTTGCAGCAGTCGCCGGGCATAGGAGTTTGTGATGAAATGGGCCCCACACCTGTAACACTGCGAAATCGGGCGTCTTTGCCTTTTCGTCTGTCGCTGAAAAATCGGCGTCAAGGCCTTGCCCCAACCTTTCGAGGTCTCCAGCGGCGTTTGGTGTCAGTGGTGTCTGCACAGCGTTCACGTTATACTGCAGGGCACTACTATCGCACCTCAAGGCCGTCTGCTGCTTCTTTACCTCCTCCGACTGTCTGGCCATGTTTACAGCTCTCTCCAAGTCCAACTCTTTCTCCATCTGCATCCGCCGGACAGTCTGGTGTCAGCCAAGCCCACAACAATTCTGTCTCTTATGAGCTCATCGTGCAGCGTCCCATAATTGCAGTGCTCAGCTAAAGCATGCAAGGCAGTAACAAAAGCATCAACAGTCTCATTCAGTTCTTGTTTTCGCATGTTAAATCGCACGTTCATAAACAATGTTCTTTGACAATAAAAATCTTTAAGCCGTCTTTCACTTTGGCATACTCCTGATGCTCTGCATCGGTTAGTTTGAGGCCTCTCAGGACATCGTCTGCCTCATCGCCCATGCAGTATATCAGGGTGTTCACCTGGTTCCCTTCTGGGTTCGAAGATAAGTTGCTGGCCTGACGGAACCGTTCAAAACGGCGTATCCATCGTGTCCATTCATGAGGTTTGGAGAAATCAAAGGGCTCAGGCGGCTGAATGCTAAGCGTAGCATTAGGGTAGCCGCCATGTTAATTCTAGCAGCGGCTGCCGACCATTTTCTTCGTCCGACATGTCCGCCCCCCACGGCCCTAGGTCACTCGTACGGTCTTCAGCAAGTGTTCAGCAGTCCCAGGCACAGCCACACAGCACTTCTGACACCATGTCGTGTTCTTTTACTTAAGAAAGGAAGACGCGGGACAACTGTGTGCCGTTGCTACCAACTCCAAACTTTATTGACAAGCCAGCGTACAAAATACAATCAACATCCTTCCTGTCTCACAGCCCTTACGTCATGCACCTCCCCGCCCCCACAGAACATTAGCTAGGCAAAACAACTCAGTCCATTGAATACACCACAGAGAACACATTCTTAATGCTCTAAGACCAAGAATACCACATCAATAGGCCCAGCATGAAACATGACCTATCAGGGCCTCTGGAATTACTATTTAATTGTAGCCTGCAAAGAGGCTTCATGCCTCATGAATGGGGAAAGGCAACATTCATCCCTGTGCATAAAGGTGGGACATCTACAGACCCTGGAAACTACAGACCCATAATTCTCACTAGTCTTATATGTAAAGCCATGGAAATAATTGTCATGGAGATGATCAACAGAGATATAGTAAACCTCCAGACACTGGATCCAACCCAGTTTGGTTTCATAAAGCGCAGATCATGCCTACTCAACCTGGTGGATTTCTTTGAGAAGGTCACTAAAGCAATGGATGAGGGCAATATCGTTCACACTGCCTGCCTTGACCTGGCCAAGGCATTTGACACAATACCCCACACAGACATTTTTGACAAACTTAAGAGGTTAGGTATAAACCCATATGTCACCTGGTGGATAGCCAGCTGGCTCACAGATAGGAATGGGAAGTTAAAATTGGGAAGCCCCCCTCTACAAAGAGGACAGTCACAAGTGGAATCCCTCAGGGATCAGTCTTTGGACTGCTCATTTTTGGCATTTACTTCTCAGAAGTCAAGGCCAAGGTCAGTGGTCTCTGGCTAACTAAGTTTACAGATGACTGCAAATTAGGAGATGTCATTGAATCTCACACTAACACAAATGTTCTCCAGGAGGGTCTGACGCTGACAATCAACTGGTGTCATAGCCGACTAAAACTAAATGCCAAGAAATGCATGATAGTATCTTTTGGGAAGTCATTCATCCCTGGTAACTATTATATTGACAACACACCCCAGTCAGGGACATAGGGACACACATAGATAGTAAACTAGCTTTTGATCATCACGTGTCTATAGTGGTGAGGAAATAATTCTGTGTTGTGCAACTTATAAACAAAGGTATGGCATCTAAGTTCAAGGAAGTCATTGTTCCACTGTATTTGGTATTCATCAGACCTATCATTGAGTACAATCCCCCCTTTGGTATGTACCTAACCAGGCATATCCAACAGCTGTAATGTCCACAGAGGATCCTCACTAAAAGAATACAAGGGTGTGAGTAATATGTCATATGCAGACCACCTCAAGGCCCTATCCATGTATTCTGTCTCCTACTTGCTTTTGAGGGGAGATCTATGCCTGGCAATACAGGGCATTCTCAGATGCCACTCTGATGGACCTCCTGCATATCCATAAAACAAACAGCACTAGAATTACCCATTCTAAAGACTTAAACCTTGCCTGTGATATAAATCGGACTTGCTGAAGAGATAGGTATGTATCCCAGGGACTACTCTGTCTATGGAACAGGCTCCCCATCCACGTGAAGCAGAGTTCCTCCCTAACCCAATGCAAGTGCTACTTGGACTTTGGATGGGAAACCAGAAATTCATCCCTAGTTTGGCACCTATGACTCTGATGGACACAGGTAACCTGTAAATGGTTCATCTCCCAGGACCATACTTACACTTATCAAGGGCATCAGAACTTGTCAGAGATTTGGGATGCATGACTATGCTTAAAAAGGACATTGTGGTTATTAGCCTAGTAAACACTAGTATGAACTTATCAACCTATGGTAAGGGTACTGGTAGGAAAAAGCTTTCTAGTAATGGGTTAGGGTTAGCATTAGCACATGAGTAATGTGGGCAGGGAAGCTTCCCTACATATTACTTTTCTGAAAACCCTTTTCCTAACAGTACAACTGCATAAGACAAAAGGCACAGAACACACACAACATCAAACATGCAAAACAGTAAATGTATTCCCTTACCTAAACTTTCCTCTGTCTCTAACCAGAGAACACCTGCTATAACATTTTCAGTCATTCATTGCCCTGCATACTACTACCTACAAAAACTGTAAAACATGAGCATTCAGTCAAACATGCTTTCGATATTTTCTACTTTCAGTGTTTTTCACCCCCTCAAAAATGTTTCAGTCAAATATGCTTTAGATACTTTGAGCTGTAACCACACATACACACACACACACACACACACACACACACACACACATATACATATATATATATATATATATATATATATATATATATATATATATATATATATATATATATATATATATTAAAGGCAAAGCAATCAAAAGTAGTAAATCAAAAGTTTAAGGTTCAGTATAATGGTGGGAGGCATAGCACACTTTTGGTAAGCTAGAATTATGTATGACAATTCTCTAAGCACTAATCTTATAAATCCTATGGAGCATAAAAGGGATCATTGACTGTCTTTTAATAAAAAAGGGGAAAAAAACTAAGTAATGTTGAACTTGGACACAGAGTGCTAAACTAAAGGTCATAGCACTTGACTTACTCTTGTTTCAACAGATGTGAGTAGATCAGAGGAACGGTAGTGTCAGGCTACACTTTTTCTTTTTTAAATTGTATTCCTGTTCTGTTCTCAAATTAACAGATTAACCTAGGTGTTCTGTTATATAAATGCAGTACAAAATGAGAAAACTACTGCTTTTCTCACATTACCCATTGGGTATTTATTAAAATTAGCTGTAATTAAGTTATTCTTATTAATTCTTATTATATGATTTAATTCTTATTTCTCATATTAAATAATGTTCCTTTCATCTTAAAATAACATGATACATAATGAAAATATGCATTTGTTTAATTTTGTACACAGATAATAAGATTTTTGTCTTTATCATAATTTTTCTCTAAATATTTGCTGTGCTGCTCAAGGTGGGCGGCCACGGTGGTGCAATGGCTAGCATTGTTGCCTCACAGCAAGAGGTTCTCCGATTCGATCCTCGGCTGATGTGCCTTTTCTGTGGAGTCTGCATGTCCTCCCTGTGGTCGTGTGGGTTTCCTCTGGGTGCTTCGGTTTCCTCCCACATTCCAAAGACATGCAGTAGGTGGATTGGACACTCTAAATTGGCACTAGGTGTGAGTGCATGTGTGCCTTCTGTGGAAGGTTGGGCGCTGGGCTGGAAACTTGACACTGTAAAACTCCACTGCCAATCATGAGCGAACCGGTGATCTGCTGTTGTGACCCCTAACCAGGAAAAAGCCGAAAGAAGAAGATTTGCTGTGCTGCTCAAGGATATATTTTCACTATTATTTTTATCAGACTTGCATTCTTCCCTGATGTATTATCTCCAGTACTCATTTAGTCAATGTTTAAGTGTTTCAGACACATCATTGCTACAGAAGGTTTAAGGGTGAATCTCATCAGAAATATTTCATCTGTTTCAACACTTGAAATCAAATAGCTGCATACATTGGTAGCATCTATATCTGGCTTTGAGATTCTCTGCCTTCTTTAACTAATGTTTTAATGATACAGCTCCTTTTATCTGAATTTCTACACTCTAACTTCTCAAGGCATCCAGCTAACATTTATTAATTTACAGATTACCATCCATAGACATGTGTTTACCAGTGTAGAGCACTGACCAAATCTGACCATCTGCGGCTCAGCCAGGGTTACATTCACAGTAACAACATTAAGGTAAGATTAAAGATAGAACTAAACTATGCAGAACAATGACATAACACAACATTGATGTAAAACAATTGTACATGAATTTACAAGAAAGTTCAAAAAGATGTAGGATGAGGTGTATACAGTGCATAATAATACAGGTATTATTATATATGAGATAAATGTGGTACAGCCAAAAGAACAGACATAGTATACACAAGTGTAAAGGGAAATGTAATACAGTTATTATTATATGCAAAGTAAATGTAGTACAGCCAAAAGAGCAGACATAGTATATACAAGTGTAAAGGGAAATGTAATACAGTTATTATTATATGTGAGGTAAATGTAGTACAGCCAAAAGAGCAGACATAGTATATACAAGTGTAAAGGGAAATGTAATACAGTTATTATTATATGCGAAGTAAATGTAGTACAGCCAAAAGAGCAGACATAGTATATACAAGTGTAAAGGGAAATGTAATACAGTTATTATTATATGTGAGGTAAATGTAGTACAGCCAAAAGAGCAGACATAGTATACACAAGTGTAAAGGGAAATGTAATACAGTTATTATTATATGCGAAGTAAATGTAGTACAGCCAAAAGAGCAGACATAGTATATACAAGTGTAAAGGGAAATGTAATACAGTTATTATTATATGTGAGGTAAATGTAGTACAGCCAAAAGAGCAGACATAGTATATACAAGTGTAAAGGGAAATGTAATACAGTTATTATTATATGTGAGGTAAATGTAGTACAGCCAAAAGAGCAGACATAGTATATACAAGTGTAAAGGGAAATGTTACCATTGAAGAGAGAAGAAATTATAGAATACAAAAGCTACATTATCAAACCTAATAACAGGAGAAGTGGATATCAGATTTACAACTTGTACTATGAGTGGATGAAAGCGAGTGTATTGAGGATAGGAAGCCCTGAACTGCATTTGCTGAAAAAAATGCCAAAAACAATTTGCAAAGTATTTTTGCCAGAGGGCAAGCCCTCTGCACCTACCATGTAAGTGCCAAACTCCCATGCCCCCACATGTATATATACCAACTACATGGTTGCACCAACTTGAAAAAGGAGGACCCCCCACCAAAAAATGACATCATTGTCACATGCTTCTCTGAAAATGATTTCCTATGGAGGAACTCTGCTGAATGATGTGTTGAATCATGGACAGTTGAAGCTGGGGTGTTCAACCTTTGTTCACCAGTAAGTTACCCACTATGATGAAGGAATGGGTAGGGCAGATGAGCAAACAATTGGTATGAGTTTAAATGTTAGAGAGGTTAGGAGATTAAGCAGACAATATTTTCTAGGATGAATATGACAGTGCCACCATGGCAGATAGATTATCTCATCCATGCTCTGACATGTGCACTGATATTATTCAGTTAGGTATTGTTTAAACTGAGGTTCATAGGTGTGTATTAGGCTAATGGCCCTGGGGCCTTTACAAGCCTAGCCATAGAATTATGCTGGCATCATGCCACCCAACCTTAGTTCCCAGTGCTTCTTTCGAGTAGAGCCACTCGAGTTATCCCTGGGGTGAATTTTCTATTTCCCATCCACTCATCAAGATTTCTCTTGAAGAGGGCCAGTGAGGTGCTCTACTTGACATGTATGGGAAGTCTATTCCATAGCATGGGCAGTCTCTGGGTTATGAACCTGTCCCTCCAGCATGTTCTGTTGATTGTGGTAATGAGGAAGAGGTCACTGGAACATGTGGTGTGGAGGGGTTGGGATTTCTTTAGATGTAGCATTTCTAACAGAGATGGGTCAGACGTGGCTTTGTAAGTCACGCAGAGATCACCTCTAAGTAGTTGATATGAGACAGAGAATAGTTGGAGTTTTTTGAGTCTGTCCATATAGGACAAGTGTTTAAGGCCTAGGATCTTCTTTGTGAGGTACTTTTGTAGCCTCTCCAGTTGTTGCGGGTGTCTAGTGAGGTACATGCCAAATGGGGCATTGTACTTGATGATTGGCCTAATTAGGGAAGAGTAGAGGGAGACAATGACCTCTTTCTTCCTGGTGCAAAACCTTTAGTAATAGGATGTGCCACATAGAAGGACTTTCTGACCACAGTGGCAATGCAATGAACAAAAGAGAGGTTGCTGTCAACCTGTGTTCCCAGATCTCTTATAATGCCTTCTGTGTTCAGTGGACTATCATTGATGTGGTAATTCATGGGAACAGGCTTTTTCCCAGAGGGGATGATGACACATTTTTTGGCATTGAGCTTAAGGCCATGATTCTGACACCAGTCGTTGGTCTCAGTGAGGCCATTCTGTAGGATGTCAACATCACTTAGGGAGTTAATAATAGCCCCTAACTTGCAATTGTCTGTGAATTTTGCCAGCAAGAGTCCCTTTGTGTTCATCTGGACTTCAAAGAAGTAGATACCAAACAGGAGAGGACCCAGGACCGAACCCTGTGGGACTCCACTTGTGACTAGTCGGAAGTCTGACTTGGAGTCAGCTACTTTCACACTGTGGTTTCTATCTGTGAGCCAGTTTCCGTCCCACCTAGTAATATAGGGGTTGATGCCTAGCTTAGTGAGTTTTTCTATGATTTCTGAGTGGAGAATGGTATTGTCAAAGGAAAAAACTTCAAAGACCAATTCACGTAAGGTTCAAGCAAGGCACCCTTTATTAACTTGCAGCAAGGAGACAAAGCATGCTGGCAGAATGGTTTGTCTGAACATTAATGATTAGTATGGCATTTTTATACAGTTCTTTCCATGTCACACAGAAATGTTACTTCTATTGCTTACGTAGTCAGACACAGCTTTCTGTATTGTTCTACAGAAAATGTTACTAGACTAATTGCTGACTAGTTGAGAATAACTGCTGATTTACAAAACATTTGAGAAAAACAACCAGGCCTTGGGGCTTATTTTAGCCCACCACAAACTTTCAATTCTTCAATTGTGCAGTTCTAATATATGTGTTACATTTTGCCTAGATTCAAGGTACATTTCTAGCTTAGGTAAAAGTAATGCTGACTAAGGTTTATACTTTCAAGCATCCATTGTGTTCTTTATCAAAGCTTCTAGCAGCTGTGTACTTTCTCATGGCATAAGCAGAAAATCAATAACTCTTTGTTAAGTCTCATGACACTAGTAGAAATGAAACACTTATTATTATTTTCATAACCTTAGCAGAAATCAAATGCTCCCTGTTAAGTTTCTAATAGCTGTGCAGATTCATGCAGTGTGAACAGAATAAATGTATTAATCCTTTTAAACCTCGAATGCTTAGTGCATATTACTAATACATATTTTTCTAACAGTTCCCCCCTTTTAATACTTTTATTCTACTTTCAAAATAAGCATAAACAGTCTTTTTCTTCCCTAACCTCTTCCTACTCAGGATTTGCAGTTAAGAGAGTCATTCAGTTTAAACTTATGAAAGCATTTTCAATTTTTCAACAATTCTTCAAGTTCAGCACCTTGGTATAAGGTTTCTGAAATTGACATGTCTATAAAGTCTTTAATCAGTCTTTTCATGCAGGGGATGCAGCAGCACACACATACCACCAGCAGGATCATTCCTACACAGATGGCAATCAGGATGTTCATTAGGATACTGCCCCACCCCCAAACAATCTCTGGAAAAAGTCTGTCAATGGATTTGGTCCTGGCTTGGTCATAGCCAACACCTGCTGAATTACCTCTAGGTGATTGTCTATCTCGTGTTTGTGGTCAGGAATATACGAGCAGCACTCCTCCTGGATTAAAGCGTAAGTACCTCCTCTCGCTGCTAGGGTGAAGTCAAGAGCCATGCGGTTTTGAAGCACTACAGTTCTCATGGCAGTCAGTTCATCAGTCACCAATTCTAGAGCGAAAAAGGCTGCATTGCTCATTATTTTGAGAAGTTTAGACAGTTTTCTCAGTTCCCAGATTGATTTTGTTGCTCCATATGCTGGCAGTACACCTGCCCACGAGATGATGGTATCACCCAAGTCCATATGTGACAGTCCATTTTTCCCTAAGCCCGCAGCATGATGGTTTTTCCAGCCCGCATTGATTTGCCCCACTGGGTTGACAGGCTTCTTGATTTCTCATCGAACATTCCGCATTTTCCCCTGAGGTAAAACTGCTGTGTGTCATATGGTCGGAACCAGGTACCCCAAATAAAAACTGCCGGACCAATTCTCAGGTAACCACTTATATGCTTTCCTACCACATACAAAGTAGCAATCTTCTACTTTGGTAGTAACTTTACTATGTCCTGGCTCTGGATGATACATTTTTTTTTGTCAACTATAATCAGTTGTTTATAGAGGTCAGCATTATGTTTTACTTCATCAGTTGTCCTATGCATCAGTTCAAAAAATGAATCATAGCTTGTGTTGCAATAGGAACCTGTGTTATCAGTTTTATTGTAGCATCTATAGGGAACAGTCACATTGCAATTGCTCCAACCCACCTGAACTGTATCATTTTTGTAAAAACACACAGTCCCCTTCTGTCGAACAGACAAGTGCAATGCTACTTTATCTTGTGATGTGACATCTGATGTATCATAGACTAAGTTTTCCCAGGTCTTGTTGGCTCCTAGGGGGACTGAAGTTAACAATAACCCCCCGTATGCTGTTGGCAAAGCTGTGCAAATCCAGCAATTCAAAACATTGAAGGTCTCAGCATACACATATTTGATTGCCTGGTAAGTGTTGAAGTTTGGGTGCCACTCTATGTGCAACTCTCCACGCTTATTCAGTTCAGTTTGTGTGGCTGGGAAAAGGAATGGCCACAACAAAAAGATTATTGTCACTAGTACAGTCAACAGGATGATTATGCAATACTTCTGAGGAAACGGTTGTTCTGCATTCCTGTTTTCTCCGACTCTTCCGAGTAGGTGTATTTGGATTTTTCTGGATTCCATCATTTTTGCTTTTGACGTGTGATCTTACTCTCTGCCCTAATAGGACCTTCAGCACTGATGTTTTTTTCACTGGGGTTGAGACGGATCAGTCCTATTGATCTGACCCCCCTTTGTAGCCAGACTTTGTGCTGAGGGCCCTGATGGAGAGATAAGATTTTTGTCCAGTTCAAAGTTCTTAACTAGTTTGCAGTGCATCAGGTGGATCCACAAAGCTCGCTCTGCTATCTTGACTGCAGTGGGTGTCGAAAGAAGCACCTGATATGGACTTTCCCACCTTGGTGATGACCAATTCTTCTTCTTTATAACTTTTATCCACACCCAGTCTCCGGGTGTCACTGCCACTTCTGATGTCTCGGTTTGTTTTCTATCTGAAACAGAATTTGACTGCAACAGATGTTTAGAATTCATTAACTTCCTCATATATTCAGCTAGTGTAAAATCAGCTTCTTGGTCTGAGGACATGAGAAGTTTCCACTGGGGTGTATAATAAGCCCTTCCAAATAGTTTTTCAAAAGGAGTCAATCCTTTTGCAGTCAGAACAGTTCTCATGCTCAACAACACCAGGGGCAAACAATACGGCCAATTCTTTCCTGTCTCAGCTATTAACTTTCTCAATTTGTTTTTTAATATACCATTATGCTTTTCAACTAGCCCTGCAGATTGTGGATGGTATGCACAATGATTTTTTAAAGAAATACCAAAATGCTTACTTAACTGCTGTATGGTTTGGTTTACAAAGTGTGTACCATTGTCACTGTAGATCCTTTCCGGAATGCCGAATCTAGGGATGATTTCTTTGACAAGTACTTTTGCCACCGTGGCTGCATCTAGATTTTTGGTTGGAAAGGCTTCCACCCATCTGGAAAACATATCTACAATGACAAGACAATACTTCTTATTTTCACATTTGTTCAATTCTATGAAATCCATACAGATAGTGTGAAATGGATATGGTGGTGTAGGGAAACTCCCTTGCTTGGGCTTTAACACCCCTTGTGCATGATGTTTGTTGCAAATCTGACACGTCAAACAAAATTTTTTAGAGTAGTTTGTAAATCCGTACGTTGTGAACACCTGGTTCCCCCCTGTTGAGACATGGCACTGCCCATGGCTCAACAAAGCTGCATGTCTAAACAAATTAGATGGTAGTATCGGTTTCCCTTCTTTAGAGATGTACAGCCCCTTTTCGAGAATTGCTCCTCATTTTACCCATCTTTGTTTTTCAGCTTGCATAGTGAGTGTCTGCATTGTTTTTAACATTTCTAAGTCTAAAATCTCAGAGGGTTGTAGTTCCTCATTTAAAAGAAATACTTCTGTAGCTGCTTGTTTTGCAGCTGTATCAGCTCTCGCATTACCTTTTGAAATTCTACTTTCTGAGGTAACTGAATAGATTCTAAAAGATCTAAAATAAACTGTGCATGATTTATAGGTTTGCCAGTAGATGTTACAGAAACATGTACAGTAGAAAAAGCGTACTGGCTGTTAGTAAAAATGTTTACACATTTACCCTTTGCTAAGATACATGCCCGTGTCAAGGCAATCAATTCTGCTGCCTGTGCAGATAAGTTGTGTGGTAAAGGTTTTGCTTCTATAATCTCAGTGTCAAAAACTACTGCATATCCTACTAGGTTCTGTCCTCAGGACCCCTTTTGCATGAACCATCCACATAGTATGTCACCTCAGCATCATCCAAGGAGACATCCGTAAGATCTTTTCTAGGTAGTGTCTTTTGCTCAGTTACCTGCAGGCAGCGGTGCGGTGTGCCATCTGCAGGGGTCGGGAGCAGAGTAGAAGGGTTCAAAGTCATGCATCACTCAATTGTCATGTGAGGTTGGCTCAACAATATAGTTATACAGGAAAGATGCCTAGCAGGGGAAAGATATGCCACCTTTTCTTGTAGTAAAATAATTGCGACTGCATGAGGCACTCTCAAAGTGAGAGGGTGGAATAAGACTACTGAGGCCGAAGCCTGTACTGCCATTGCAGCTGCAACTACTGCTTGTACACAGTGGGGTAAGGACTGTGCCACTGGGTCTAGTTGTGATGAATAGTAAGCAATGGGGCATTGCTTATCCCCATGCTGTTGTGTTAACACTGATGTCATATAACCTTGCTTACAATCTACAGTTTGGAAAAAACATTTATGGTAGTTTGGTAATCCTAGAACTAATGAGGACGCTATTAACTGTTTCAGTTTGCAGAAAGCAGATTCTGCCTCTGGTGTCCATTGTAACAAATCCTGTGCTGCCATAGGCTTCTTATATATAAGGTCAGTTAGTGGTGCAGATTCCAAAGCATAGTTTGGAATCCAGCTCCGGCAAAAATTAGAACATCATTTTCTTCTTGCTAGTGGGTTTTGGTGCTTGCAATATTGCTACTTTTCTGTCCTTATCTAAGGTTCTACCTTCCTTGGATATTACATATCCCAGGTATTTGACTTGTTTTTTTCCAAAGCTGCAGTTTATTTTTATTTACCTTATGTCCTTCAGCGGATAAAAATCGTAATAGTGCTATGGTATCTTCTCTACAATCTTGCTGGGTGGGGGCCGCCAGCAAGATGTCATCAACATAAAGTAAAATCTGATTGCCTCTTGGTGGGGTGAATCCCACCAAGTTGGTTGCCATTTCTTGTGAGAATATTGTTGGACTTTCACAATATCCCTGTGGTAGTCACATATATGTATATCTTTTCCCCTGAAATGTGAATGCAAACCAATACTGGCTATCAGGATATATCGGTATCGAAAAGAACGCATTGCTGATGTCTATCACAGAAAAATACTTCTGTTGAGGTTTTAAATCATTCAACAGGGTGTGTGGGTCTGGCACCGTAGGTGCCCTTGGTATTACTGCATCATTTACAGCTTGTAAATCTTGGACCATACACCATTCTCCATTTGCTTTTTTAACTGGAAATAAGGGTGTGTTACATGGTGAATCGGGAGATTCTACTAATATCCCTCCTTTAAGTAAGGCTGCTATAATAGGCTTTATCCCTGCCTCTGCATCTTTTCTTAAGGGATACTGTCTTTTCTGTGGTCTAAATGCTGACTTTGGTGTGATAGTTACTGGTCCCGCTGTACGAATAAGTCCTACATCTGACTTTCCTGTTGACCAGAGAGTTTCTGGTATATTCTGTAAGGCATTCTCTTCCTCCTTTAATAGGAGTGCTAATCAGCTGTCCTTGCTAGACTGCAAGTGCACGGCTGGGTGGGTCTGAGTTATCCAGTTCAACTTCTGTATTTGTATTCCTTGTTCTGACAGTTCTAATTCTGTCTGTTTCTCCCATCTTGTGACTTTTTCTCTTAGGTCTGCCCATTCTATATTTTTGTTCTTGGTTAAGCTAACATGTGGTAATCGATTAGATTTATGAAGCGCAAAGAACTCCTGGGGCAATGAACAGCTGGCTACACTGTTCCCTTCTGTGTCCCAGTACAGATTACGTAATATCAATCTGTTTGCATGATTTTTAAACAATTCTTGCTCATATTCCTTATCAGGTCCTTGTGTATTACAATAATACAGGGTACAGTGCAACAGGTGTTGCTTATCAATGTCAAGGGAGGGGAACTTGCTGATGGCTACATTCATTAATTCTTCGGTCACAGTCCCTGGACCAGTTGTAACCAAGTCCTGGCTGTACCAATAGAAATTTCACCCTCCGATTGCACTGCAAATGTATCAATTTGTCACTGTGCTTCCATAACCTGCATGGTTGGGACTACTGCTATACCAAATAGCTCATTGAGGTCTCTGCCCAAGAGGTTTACTGGGCATTTTGCAGAAACAACAATTTTGCTTTTCTGAGTCAATCCTGAAACTGGATCAGTTATTGCAATATTACGGGAGAGGGGCTCCCGATACAGCTGTCCATTAGCTGCTTTTACCAGTATGTAATCAGGTGACTCCGTTTTTTCTGGCAGTTTGGAGGGATGTATCAGGGTTCGTGATGCCCCTGAGTCACACAAGAATTTGACTTCCCTCCCTTCTACCAAGAGTGTAACTTCTGGTTTCGTGTCTGCTAAATAGAGCTCCAAGCTCAATAAAGCTAGGTCTAATATTTTATTTTCTTTACTGTCACTAACTTTTTGCACTTCCTCTATCTCTTCTGTCACATCCTCTACTCCCTCTATCACATTCTCATTTGTCCTTTCTTCACTATCCCCTTCTAGTGATTCCTGACTACCATATAGTCAGTCCTCACCCTCCTTGTCTTCCGTGGTTGCCTTCTTATTTTTCCTGCAATCCTTTGCCAAGTGTCCCTTTTCACTGCATTTGAAACATTCACCCCTTTTCTTTCGCCCTTCAAAGTCCTCTGATCGCTGATCAGATTGTTTGTTTCCCTGGGCATTTTTTTGCCCTTTTTCCCGGACTGTACTACGTTAACTTCTGCTCCATCTTCTACAGAAAATACTTGAGCTTTCTTTTTCTTTTTGCTATTAAAATGCCTTTCGGCATGCCTAGCATATTCAAGTAATGACTGTAACTTGCTTGTACGATGGCCTACCATGTGTTTTGTAATAAAACTGCTTATAGGTGCAATACTGCCCTTTAAAAATGCATTCTTTAACTGCTGTTCATATGGGGAATCTTTATTTTGATCTTCAAGAACCTGCATTCCACAGTGGTTATTAAAACATTCTAATAGTCTGGCATAATACCGGTCAATAGTTTCACCTTCTTGTTAGATGCATTGATTAATGCAAGTCCAGTCTGCCCTAGACTTCCATTTTTCAGAGATGCAGTCTGTAAGACCTTTTACTCTGTTGTCTAATTCTGCGCTGCTATGTGGGAGGGGTCTTTTTGCAGCGTCACGGGGATTCCAGTTGCCACTAATCATGTGCCAATCTGGCCCCACAATTTGTTTAACTACTTTTTCTACCTCTTCTCCATTTAGGTTATAACTCAGCCTCATTCCTTGTAAATCTTCTGAGAATTTTCTAAAAATTAACTTTTGGATGGGGAATTCCCTCAGTGGCTTTTCGATATCTTCTGGAGTCCAAGGTCTATACACTAAAATGGTTGGTTCCTGATTATCTTGTCCTGCCTGAGGATTGGGTACTTCTATAAGTGGGCATATTTCTTCTTCACTCATAGATCGTGAATTCTTAACCATTTGATATAACTCGATGCCTTCATTTGAGTTACCTGCCCTTGTTCGAGACCTGGTCCTAATAGGATCTCTAATAAATGGTTTTACTTTTACAATGTCTCTATTTTCAATGATGACAGGATATCGTGGGGGTGGACTAACTTGTTCACTTGCTTCATATTCTGGTAAGGGAGGCGGAGGGGCCGATGCTATTACTAAGTTATTGTCCTCCTTATCTAAAAACATTGTTTTTGAATTGTTGTTCTTTTGTTCCCTGCGGTTTACTTCCTCAATCCACCTGTGCTCCTGAGGAATTCCTAATTTACGTTGCTTTTTTACCCAACCTTTGGAATCAGTTTTGAGCTGTTTGACAAGTTTGATAAGTGAGGATTTTTCTAATTTTCCATCTAATTCATATTTATTAACCCATTTTGAATAATATTTAATATTGTCAGCGGACTGCGACTGCATGTATTTTGCTTCTTCTGTTAACGGCGGATTTTGGGGTCTTTTTGTGCAATTATTACCTATTTTGTTCTACCCTTTTGATCGTTACGTAACTTCTCTTATTTTTAACGTGGTACCACGGATTTTGTTATAGACTCTTCAGAATGACTGCCTACTTATTCGGTTTCTCCTGATCTATGACAAGACAGTAATCTTTTCTGTCCCTGACTTGTAAGCAAAAATACAGTCCTGACAAAAACAATACAAATCTGGTCCCTGATCTAAAACAGAAAACAGGAAAAAGTAGATTCACCTTACTTGAGCCTACGTGATTGATCACTTGATTTGCAGAGACCCGTCCTTCAGTCGCAGATCAGAAAGTGGCTGGCCTATTTTGAACGACAATTCAGTCGGAGGGCTTTTCAAATAAGAAGAACCGATTTGGTTTCTTCCCCATACGGTTTCAGCCACCTGGCCCATCTGATCCGAGGTGAAGAGAGGGTTCTGGTCTGAAGGACCAATCTGTCAAAGGAAAAAACTTCAAAGACTAATTTGCATAAGGTTCAAGCAAGGCACCCTTTATTAACTTGCAGCAAGGAGACAAAGCATGCTGGCAGAATGGTTTGTCTGAACATTAATGATTAGTATGGCATTTTTATACAGTTCTTTCCATGTCACACAGAAATGTTACTTCTATTGCTGACGTAGTTAGACACAGCTTTCTGTATTGTTCTACAGAAAATGTTACTAGACTAATTGCTGACTAGTTGAGAATAACTGCTGATTTACAAAACATTTGAGAAAAACAGCCTGGCCTTGGGGCTTATTTTAGCCCACCACAAACTTTCACTTCTTCAATTGTGCAGTTCTAATATATGTGTTACATTTTGCCTAGATTCAAGGTACATTTCTAGCTTAGGTACAAGTAATGCTGACTACGGTTTATACTTTCAAGCATCCATTGTGTTCTTTATCAAAGCTTCTAGCAGCTGTGTACTTTCTCATGGCATAAGCAGAAAATCAATAACTCTTTGTTAAGTCTCATGACACTAGTAGAAATGAAACACTTATTATTATTTTCATGACCTTAGCAGAAATCAAATGCTCCCTGTTAAGTTTCTAATAGCTGTGCAGATTCATGCAGTGTGAACAGAATAAATGTATTAACCCTTTTAAACCTCGAATGCTTAGTGCATATTACTAATACATATTTTTCTAACAGGTATCAAAGGCCTTGGCCAGATCAAGGTAGGCTGTATGAACCACCTTGCCTTCATCCACAGCTCTGGTGACTGACTCAAAGAAGTTGACCAGGTTGAGCAGGCATGATCTACCCTTCACAAAACCAAACTGTTTGGGATCCAGAGTTTGGAGAATTCCTATATCCTTGTTTATTAGGTCCATGATGATACATTCCATAGCTTTGCATATCAGACTTGTCAGGGTAATGAGGCAATAGTTCCCAGGGTCTGTAGTCACTCCACATTTGTGGAGAGGGATGACTGTAGCAGTGCTCCATTCAGTAGGGACAAATGCTGAGGTGAGGCTGTGATTAAACAAGGCACACAGGTGAGGTGCCAGTTCACTCTGTAGTTCATGTAGAACACAGCCAGTGATATTGTCAGGTCCCATAGAAGGTGTATTCTTGGCCTTAGACAGTGCTGTTTTAACCTGTGCAGCAGTAATACTGGGTGCCTGGCAATCTACTGGTATTGGGTTTGGTCCTTTGGGGGGGGTAAAGTTGGCACTGAATCTGGTGGCCAATATATTGCCAATATCTGTTGGCTCGATATAGGAGGTACCATTGTGCAGTAGCTCAAAGCAATCTGGGTATTGCCGTGGAGATTGTTTACATAACTATAGAAGGCCTTGTGGTTGCCTTTACTATCTGCTGCAATTCTGCTTTCAAAGCTAGCTTTAGAGGATTTGATGAGGGATCTCAGCTTTTTGTTGAGGCTGATAAGGGAGTTTTTCCAATCTTGGGACTTCACCTTATTCTGCATCAGTTTCCTCCTTCTGTTGTTGAGTTTGTTTATGGCAGGGGACCACCAGATTGGCTTCCTTTTTTGGTGGAGAGCATCTTGGTTCTATTGGGTATGGTGAGATCCCACCATTTGTGTTTGTGTTTGTACAGTGCATTGGTGTATGATTTGATGGTCATGCAACTATTCTCCATTTGCATAGGTGCCGTGAAGTTAGCCATCTCTGTTTTTAGGAGCCTGAACTATTTGAAGTCTCTGATTTCATAAGATCAGGTGTCAAAGATTGCCACACTTCAGGAGCAAGAACAGAGGAGCTGTGGTCAGTGGAACGATGTTCAATGGGTGTAGTTATGAGAGTAGGGCCCATAGCAGATAAGTGTTTTTAGGTTATAATGTTAGTTGGATGTAGTTAGTCCCATAGTTCGCTGGATGGCATGTCTTGACATAGGAGTTTGAAGAGGAGGACACCAGGAATGGTTAGCCAGTTTGCCTTTTCTGAGGTGTTGGAATGATGTTCATTGTAAGAGGAGTTGATGAACTCTATTGACTTTATATTTCTGTATTTATTTCAGTTTGATTACATTGAATGCTCTTAAGGCAATGATTATTTCCAGGAGACATTGGGGAAATTAGCTGTACTGATCTGGAAATGCTGTATAAAAATGTATAGTTATATTGGGTTTGAGGTAAATTTAACAACATTCTTATAACACAACATCAACAGTGCTTACACAGTACCCAGAAATACACTAGATACCATAATGTAAGGTAATAAATCAGTAATTAATCTCTGCAGTGCTTGTTCTTATAAGCTCATGCACTGACAATGATCTATAGCATTAATTCTTGAACCATCAGTAGAACCTGAAACATATGCAGTTGCACAAAAAAGTCAGTTATTTCATTTTGAAACAGTTACAAGATGTTATACTCCATGTTTCCATAACAGAATAATAAATGCAGATGTATCAATAAAGCAATTATATCAATACAAATATTCATAGCAGCATGTTAGAGTCAACTAAAAAAATAAATCACTAAGTTAATGCAAAACTGAAAACAGAGGAGAATAAATAATCTTGTTCACTTACTGCAATCAGAGTATTCAACATTCAAGACCAGAATACAGCAAGTTGTTCATCCAATATAGGTTCTCTCTAAGCAAGATCTGACAGATGTTGCCACATTTGCAGGTACTAAGTACCAGGTATTATTATATGGTCATTTTGTCTGGATTTGATTGACATTCCATTCAGAATTAAGTCTGTATCTTTTGCCCATTCTTTTCTAGAACAGGCTCTATCACAACATCGAATCTGATAATGCAGGCATTGTAAGTCAATAACTAAATAACTAACTAAATAAATACTAAATAATTGATTAATGAATGATTTTCTTTTTTTTTCTTATTTATTGTTTTAACCAGGAATGTCATACTAAGCAGAAAGGCATACCACAGGAGAAAAGTGTCTAGTAAAATAGAATACGAGTGTGAAACAATAAGATAAAACATGTTTCCCATTTAATCACTCAAATAGGTTTAGCATGCTGAAAGCAGTTTGATAATTTACAAGTTCTGGATGATGATTGTGATAAACTGAGGCTGCCAGCCTAGCTAGATAGAATTGTGTAAATAATTCTGTCATTGTAAATATTAATATGATCCACAGGCTTGTTTGACAACTGTAAGAATACTGTGTTATGTGTTGAACTTCAAAAATGTAACCACTGTGCACCCTGCTGGAAGAAAGCTGATAAGTAAAGAATTTTACGACTGTGTGATCTCAAGCTAGGAGGCAGGATGTCTGCAGCTAGAAATTCTGTCTTTTGTCCTAAGACAGAGATAATTACTAGGTTTCACATGTAAAGTGTATTTTATTGCTGTGGTTTCCTGGCAGCTGCAGATCATAAAGAAATGTTGAATTTTAAGTTCTGTGAGCCTGGGAAACTTAAGTAGAGGGGACAAGAATGATGTAATCTGAAATGACTCAGCAGTAATGTGTATTATCAATTTAAGACTATCTTAGAGAGAAAGAGATTGCATTTTGTATTTTGTTCTGAAGCTGACAGCAACTCACCAACACTTGCTTGCTCTGTAAGTAGGATTTAGATCTTAGTATTTCTCTTAGAGATAGATAGAAATAGCAAGATTAGTCTAGCTGTTTTCTATATGTATGTTATACTGGCCTACAATGTTGTTTTAAAGTATTTCCTGTGATTTCTGAACTCTCTATTTTCACTGTGTTGAATCAATGAGCATTGTCTTGTGTTTTTATTATTATTATTATTATTATTATTATTATTATTATTAAGTATTTTTAAATCCTTTAACTGTGGCTGTTTTATGTAGAGATAATTTAAGCTCTTAAAGTACTTGCATGTATTTGATCATACTGTACAAGCCACTCCAATAGCCTTGATGTTCATCACACTTTCTATTGGGGTAACAGTAACATTGCACAGTAAAATTCGACACCCTTTGGTAAGGGCATTTAAAGTAGGTGATAAGAGTAGTTGGTGGCAGGTGGTACTACCATATAGTCTGGGCAGAAGGGGACATCGCTAGTGAACCTGTGTCAGCCTTCCGCAGGAGTGTCTGTGCGTTTGTATATAAGTCAAATCTCAAAGTGTGTGTGTGTCAGCTACTTGCGCAGAGACACAAAACACTGGTTGGACAGAGAGGGTACTGGAGGTTTTGGCTTGACTATTTGGCCGAGATCTGAACCCTATAGCTGTGCCAGTGGGGAGTCTTATTGGGGATCTGAAGAGAAAGGGAGAAACCAGCCCCAGACTGAATGGGATCTCTGTGTACTCTTAAGGGAAATCGTACTTTACTGTGTATGTACTTGTTATCCTCCCAATGTGAATGACCCTCACTGGTGTTAGTGGTGAGGATTGAGGCTCCTTGATTACTGGGCCAGTGCATGGGTGTCACAATGATCATCATACATTGGTTTTGAAATATTAACAAGAAACTTGTCCATTTAGAATAATGATAAGACATTTTCTTACACAGTCTCTCACCTAAACAAATCCCTTCTCAAACCAACTAATTTGAAAATAGCAGCCACAGTTAAAAAAGTCCTAACTACTGCAGAGGTGACCAGGATTCATTCAGTGGACCTGGCACTAGAAGAGCCAAGTGGAGAAGGAGGGGCAGTCATAAAGGGGCATGACCCCGTCATTTTTCCATGGGGGAGGGAGATTGCATAGTCTCCATGGCACAAAGTGTAGTATAGTTTCCCCAGAGATCAGAGAGACCACTGCTCATTCTGCCACAGGAGGTCATCACACATCCTGCCACAGGAGGAGCAGGGATGCTTAAAGGACATGCTCCTAATAAAATAAAATTGATGTCATTTGCAGAAAAAACATTGAAATGCTCTGGCACTTCATCTCATGTATGGATAAGGATGAGGAGAAAAAAAGAAATCTTCACTCTACCACTGATGGCTTCCAAGATGATGGCCCTGCTTAGTCTTATCTTAACTGGAGATGATAATGAGTGAGTTGATTGAGTTATGGCCTTTTAGTCATCAGACAGTGGGACAAAACTTTATACAAAAAAACAAGAAATTACACACGGTTCACTGGATGTTATGGGAGGACATCCAGACTAGGCAGCCAAACTCCTCCAAACCTGTATAAGCAGTTCTAATTCGGGATCCTTCCATATTACAAAGCTCCTCATGCCATAATGGAAAGTGTATTATATGATTATGGATTATGAGGTCCATGAACTCAAACTAGCACTATGATCTCCGGTATATTGAGGAGGAAATTGGATGAGTAGCACAGAATAAAAATGAGAACAGCAAACAGAGGGAAAGATTCTGAGGTAAGAAATAGGACATTGGTATGACTGGTTAGGAAGGTAGGATACAATTCTTTGGTGTTATAGTGCTACTTTTATTTATATGAGGCAAAAAGGAATCAAAGGTAAGGCAAGCAAGGAAAGTCTGGGTATGAAAAGAGGATTCAGGATAGTATGCAGGGACAACTAAACATGGGGGTAACAGTGGTTTGACACAGACATAGACATTGTGGAAAAATGGTAAATGGGCAGGGTTGGGCAATACATAAGCTATGAGGCAGGACCCATTATGAAAGAAAACATACCAGTTAAGTAATAAGGTGTTGTGCTAGTCACCAAGTTGGTGGGAAGGCAGCCCATAGGGCTACCTACATAAAACATACCTAACTGATGATTCTGATTCTGTGAGAGTGCATCTAGCTGGCCCTTAACCTTCTGGTAGCCTGATGGTCAGGGGTTGTCATTGCAGTGAATCTGCAATGTGCTGCAGCAAGGCTTCTATCTGGCCATGATGTTGGCCAAAATTATAGTTGACCACATCCTCCAGCACAACCTCAAGCACTTTCTGCAGCTGTGGTTGGTTAACAGGTTGGGGATATGAGTGCCTACCTGAGTGGGATCTTCATTTCTCTTCAGTGAGCCGTCAATACCCCGATCTTCTCATGACCTCCCATAAGCCACAGCAAAGGGAGATGACAGTAAAAGTGCCTGCATCTGCTAATGGTCACCTTCCACAGCATTATACTCCTGCAAAGTAGTGACCAAATGAGAAGGTGAATATGAGTGACACACCATTAAAACACAAAGAACTTTATGTCAGATAATAATGATGCTTACACTGTCTTGCAGCCAGATATTCCTGCTGTCAGAAACACTCTACCCTCTCAAGGTCATCATGAGCTGAAAGATAAAAGCAGACACATTATTAGTACCTCTTTGAGGGTTATGCATGTATGTTTAAGCTAAATCAAAAGAAATTACACTAAATTTGTGGGTAGTTTCTTTGTATTTCTGCTCCCCAGTTCTGTAGATCTTCAGGACAGCATTATTTCAGGTTACCATATGAATACGTGCATGTACTGCATTGTCTACTAGGATCATGTAGACTTAGAAAGCATTTGGTTTAGGTCTGTAGATCAGAGTGTAACGTGTGTGTGTGCTATGTCTTTAAGAAGCATGCTAGGCATGTATAAATTCCAGACACGTGCAATCCATAGTGCCATTTTGTAGAAGCAGCCATTGAGTGAGCACGTATGATCTCAGTAGTTAGTTTGTATATAGGTTACTTGGTCATAGTCAATAAGCCTTTACAGTGATGAGTTTGTATAGAATAAAGCTACTTAAACAGAACCCACAAAGACTTGTTTAGTCATGTACCAACACAAAAGTAATATGGTGTCAGAACCAGGATGGAAAAGAGAAGAACACGTGGAACCATGGGATGTAAAAATGACAGCAAAGATAAAACGCAGAGAAAACAGTACAAACAGAGCAAGAAAGAATCAAAGCTAATAAAAAATAATACAAATTATTTACTCGATGCAAAGAGGCAAGAACAGGCATTACTAGGGCACAAACCACATTATCAGGCAAGCGGAAAGTAGAAAAAAGTTTGTTAACTAAAGAAAATGTATAAGATAAATGTATTTGACACGATCAGAACCACCAAAATACAAAACAAAAGATATCCAAATGACAAAGCCAGTAATATATCCTTTAATAAAAGCACAAAACCTCTCTAGCACTTCAGCATTAAGCCTTCCAGGAGATAACAATAATAAAAAAGAACACCCTTATAAAGGCGTTTCAGTTAATTGGTGATTAGGAATGCCCATCACTTGTTTCATCGTTTTAATGGACAATTTCAGGCCAATGAAGCCAAACCCCACTAGCTGTGGATATGCATATTTTGGCCTTGTTATGACCTCATCAGCACAGCACAAGCAGAGCATTTGACTAAGCATAAGAAACATAGGGCTGTTATACCCAGCTGATGTCCATTATCATTAGGGTCACTAACAACAAACTAAAACAATAGGTGAGAAGGTCACTGAAAAACCAATCAGTAAAAACAAAATGAAAACTCCAGCAAAGCTAGAACTTCCACTGAGTGACCTCCCATGCCTCTCGTATCAGAGGCACATGGGATATATGCAAATGACCCTTATGAACATCAGGTGTTTCAGCTAATTGGCGATTCTGAATGCCCATGACTTGTTTAGTCATTTTAATGGACAATTTCAGGCCAATAAATTCAAACCCCATTAGCTGTGGAGATGCATATTTCAGCCTTGTTATGGGGTTTGGCTTTATTAGCCTGAAATTGTCCATTAAAATGATGAGACAAGTCATGGGCATTCAGAATTACCAATTAGCTGAAACACCTGGTGTTCATAAGGGTCATTTGCATATATCCCATGTGCCTCTGATACAAGAGGTTTGGGAGGTCACTCAGTAGAAGTTCTAGCTTTGCTGGAGTTTTCATTTTGTTTTTACTGATTGGTTTTTCAGTGACCTTCCACTTATTGTTTTAGACCTGAATGTGTTCAAAAGTCTGATTCTGTTTC